>NC_092745.1:8412478-8687478 GCF_047496795.1 Chiloscyllium punctatum | reverse complement strand
CTTTGTTGCCCCAGAATGAACATCTCAGTGGGCAGCAAGATCCCACAAGTCTCCTGTCCAGGGAATTAACATGTCAATCAGACAAAGCCCTCCCCAGTGAGCAGACTGACAGACGATGCAACGTGTCAGAGAGAGGGCAGGGCTGGGCTCCACTAACCCCTCACCCAGAATAAATATGCGCAAGGAATTGGTCAGATTCATTCTCATACCCTGTTCTCTCTCTGTATGGAGAGTGAGCAGCCCTCCATGTCTGGTTGTGACAGTGTGTGTGTGTGTGTGTGTGTGTGTGTGTGTGTGTGTGTGTGTGTGTGTGTGTGTGTGTGTTTAATAATGTTTCCAGCCTCTGGTTAATTGCTTTCTTATGATTTGTTTGTATTTTGATGTTGCTGTGAGGTTATGAAGTGCATTTGGGGACGGAGAAGGGAGTGGTGGGATTGTGTTTAAACTGGGATCTTGCTGTGTAATTTTGCATCACACTGCTCCCCAACCAACTCATCTCTTCTCTCTTTTATCCCGAGGAACTTTTGTTGGGAAAGCAGGAAAGTGAAGATCCAAAATGCCTGGGGGCCAAGAAAGCCTTGGACAAGAAAAACCTCCAGAGGTCGGGGAGAACAGGCCTGAGGCCTGTTGGCCAGGCTGCAGCCCGTGGGGCCCAGGTGAGTGGGGGTCTGTTTCTTCCCCGAGGTTTCATCACCTCTAGGGATGGGTTGGGGGTGGGAGCCTGGTTTGCCGGGACCTCTGGTTCACTGGGACCTGTCAGATCACGGGTTTGAAGCCTGGGGTTAAAGTCACCGGGGTATCGGTGACACAAACAGGGGAAACCCCCAGAATCTGGGAGACGGGACTCCCTCGGGAGGGAACTCTAACCCAAAATATCTGACCCTCTGGAAAGAATTGTCACACTATCAGAGGAAAGTTGGTCATAGAGAGGGCAGGGTGATCGAATTGGACACAGACAGAAAGAGAGTGAGAGAAAGAAATGGAAAATGGTGAGAGCAAGACAAACAGGAGAGAGAGAGAGGGGCAGTGTGAGATTGTGAAATAGTTGCAATATTTGATTCTGGGGACAGGAAATAATAAAAATGATCAGATTATCGAGCTTCTGCAGCACTGTCACTTGTGGGATCTTGCTGTGCGTCAATTGCCCTAATGTCATCGTTGAAGGCAGTGAGTGGTTTTAATCAGCTAACCCGTCATTTCAAGAACTTTTCAACTTGAAAACTCAACTTGTGCTTGTGTTTGGATATTCCTGAGAAATTGTCTGTCTCACTGAGAGGGGAAAAGCAGGGATCTCGCTGCGCAATCTCCCTGTGAAAGATTTTCCTGCTCAGCCTTCCCATTAATGCTGCCTCGTTCCTCCCAAAGGGATCTTCCTGGCCAGTTGAGGATTTGAAAAGTGTGTGTTTGGGAGCAGGAAACCTTCAAACAAGAGCTTCCTCCAGAGGGGGGAACGCAGTCCTGAGGCCTGTTTGACAGGCTGCAGCCTGTTCGGCCCAGGTGAGTTTTGTCCGTGTATTACCCCGAGGTTTAATCTCCTCTCTCTGTGGAGGGGTCGGGGGTGCGGGCTGGCTTTTCCCAGGACCTCTGCTCAACCGGGTCTTGTCAGATTGCGGCCTTATCGTTTTTGAACAGGTTTGAAGCCTGGGGCTAAGGTAACTGGGACCTTGAGATTTGACACAAACATGTCAACCCTTAACCAGCATCACCCATGGTGTGTGTGGGGTTATATTGCTGCTTGTGGGATCTCACTGTGCATACGTGGTTATTAATGTTTGTAGCCTCAGGCCAACCGCTCTGCGGGGATGTCTGTGTATTTCAATGTTGCTGTGATGGCCAGCAATTCATTCATTCACTCTGCAATAATTAAACTGAACCAGGGTCACGTGGGAGATTGGGGAAGGCAGAGGGCTGTGGGATCATGCTGTGCTTTTGGTGCCACTGTCGTATTTTATTTCAAATTGATTTGTTTTTATTTCGCAGTGTGTTTCCCCACCCCCCGCTCCCCCTAACCCTGGGGGTGAGGAGGAGATTGGATCCAGGAGCTGAAGCTTGGGACAACGCAGAGACAGAGAGAATTAAATCACTTCTGCTGCAAGGAATCATCAGACCCAGAGAATAACCAGAAACTGTCCTGTCTCCTTCACAGACACACAGACACACAGACGGGGTCCAGGCTCTCTGGGATTTTTACCACAAGGGGGTGTGTTCGGGTCAGGACTGGGGGAGACAAAGGGTGCGAGGGGGGGAGATAGAGGAAGAGCTGCTGCACAGTCTGATCCCACATATCTCACTGCCTCCCCCTCTCTCACTCCAATGGGGGTGTGAAGGGGGTCAGACAGACAGAGAAAAGTGAAAGAGCGCTGACTGTCCTGTCGGAAGGTTCATTGATTTAAAATGAATTGAGGCCTGGGGTTAAAGGAACCGGGGCCTTGGGATTGTGACACAAACTGGTTACACCCCCAGGGTCTGGGAGGAAGGACTCCCGGAGGAGGGAATGAATACCTTATCATGAGAAACTCTCTCCAAAGCCCCATTCTAATGTCAGAGTCATGTGCATAGGCCAGGGAGATAAAATGTGAGAAATCTGAGAGACAGAGAGAAAGACCTTCAAGATGGAGACAGCTAGAGGGGGGAATACAGGGGAAGAGATTTCAGAGATAGAGGGAGAGAGGGGAGGAACAGAGATATCTCTGAAATGGAGAGAGTAAGGGGGGAACAGAGAAGAAAGGGGGAAATGTTTGGAATTTGCTCAACAGGAGGATTGCTCCCTCTCGTCCAGGAGACCGAATCAAACCCTTAACCAGCATCAGGGACACACACGATCTGTCTGTGGTTACACTGCTACTCGTGGGATCTTGCTGTGTGTTTCAAGCAAGCATCTGGTTAAAAGCTCAACGGTGATCTTTATATTTCGATGATGGAGATGCCAGTGTTGGACTGGGACAAAAGCAGTGTGTGACGTTGAACGTTATATATCTATATATATATATGGAGAGAGAGACACACAGAGGGGAGGAGGGGCTTATGTGTTTTGGGGGGCATTTATGTGAGGGTCCTGCTGTATTTGGTTGGAGAAAGAACACTGCATTAAAAGAGATGTTTTTTAATAATGCGTGGGGGTTGTGTGAAATGCGTGGGGGCCAGCTTCTCCAACACAAAGACACACAACAACATCGGTCACTCTGCTGCTCGGCACGCTTTAATCAATATTTTTATTGTTTACAAATGGAAGTGATGGATACAGTCAGTGGGATGGTGCCTTTTCTCACTGGTCCCTGAGTTGTGAGAAACATTGAAATGTTTCCCTGTTACCCCACTGTGGGATAATGATGGACAAACCAGCGCTACCCTCAGTCTGTTACCATAGCGACAGGCTGCTCCATCACTGAAACACTGAACTGAAATGAGAAAATCCCGGATGGATTGATGAATGAGGGAATTTGATGGATAGATGGATTTGGGTGAAAGCATATTTCATTACATTCTTCAGCTGCTGCCTGAACTTAGTCTGGGTCACGACATAAAACGCGGTGTTTGTGCAGCAACTGAGGAGCTGCAGCATGAAGCCCAATTCCAGCACAAAGTCATCGAGATACACAGACCGATACCCAATCAACCACATCCGTCTCCATATAGTATACAGCATTAACATTGACCATAACATGATGAAATTGGCCGAGATCACAAACAATAAAATGATGGATCTTTTTCGTTTTCTCATTTCAGTGTCAGACTGAGCGTCCCCATTGGTGTGAGCGCGGTGAGAGAGCAAATGAAAACAATGTACCCGTTTTATGATTTGATAAGATGCTTATATGCATCTGAGTAATTGTTTAAAATGGGTTGATGTCTTCATAATATTTGTGTTAATACCAATGCATCTCATTAAAAAAATATGATCTAGCTTTAGTCTTCTTAACGAGAAAATATGTATCCAGCTGAAAGACTTCTCTGAAAATCGTGGTTCAGTAAGATTTCTCATCTGAGATCTAAACAGATAATCCCCGATAACAAAAGGCCTTCATTTCAGGAATGAGTAAAGGGAAGCATCTTTGAACATCTTTGAAAGGAATTGAATCTTTTTTTTGTTCTCTCCCCACTCTCTTCCCTCCTCTCTCTCCCCCTCTCTCCCCTCTCTCCCCTATCTCTCTCCTCCTCTCTCTCCCCTCCTCTCTCCTCTCCTCTCTCTCTCCCACTCTCCCCCTCTGTCTCCCCTTCTCTCTCTCCCCTCTCTCTTCCCTCCTCTCTCTCCCCTCCTCTCTCCCCCTCTCTCCACCGTCTGTCTCCCCCTCTCTCCCCGTCTCTCTCTGTCCCCTCTCTCTCTCTCTGTGCCCCACTCTCACTGTCCCCTAACTCTGTCCCCCTCGCACTGTCCCCGCTCTCTCTGTCCCTCCTGTCTCTCTGTCACCACTCTCTCTGTCCCCCTCCTCTCTGTCCCCTCCTCTCTGTCCCCCTCCTCTCTGTCCCCCTCCTCTCTGTCCCCCCTCCTCTCTGTCCCCCTTTCTGTTTATCTCTCTTTGTCCCTCCTCTCTGTCCCCCTCTCTATTCCCCTCTCTCTGTCCCCCCCTCTGTTCCCATCCTCTCTGTCCCCCCTCCTCTCTGTCCCCCTCCTCTCTGCTCCCCTCTCTCTGAACCCTCCTCTCCCTCTGTCCCAATCTCTCTATCCACCCATCTCTCTGTCCTTCTCTCTCTTCCCTCTCTCTCTGTCCCCCCAATAACTGTCCCCCTCTCTGTCCACCCTCTCTCTTTCCCCTCTTTTTACCCCCCCTCCCTCTCCCCATCTCTCCCCTCCCTCTCCCCCTCTCTCTCTGTCCCCTCTCTCTCTGACCGCCCCTCTCTCTGTCACCCTATCTCTATCTCCCCTCTCTCCCTACATCTCTCTGTCCCCCTCTCTCAATGCCCCCTCTCTCTCCGTTGCCCTTGCTCTGTCTCCCTCTCTCTGTCCTCCTCCTGTTTGTCACTCACTCTCTGTCCTCCCTCTCTCTGTCTTCCCTCTCTCTCCGTGGCCCTCTCCCTGTCCCCTTTCTCTGTCCCCCCTCTCTCTGTCCCCCCTCTCTCTCCATTCCCCTCTCTCTGTCCCGCCTCTCTCTGTCCCCATCCACTCTGTCCCCCCTCCTCTCTGTCCCCGTCCTCTCTGTCCCCCCTCTCTCTCAACCCTCCTCTCCCTCTGTCCCAATCTCTCTATCCACCCCTCTCTCTTTCCACCTCTCTCTGCCCTCTCTCTCTGTCCCCCCATCACTGTCCCCCTCTCTGTCCACCCTCTCTCTTCCCCCTCTTTTTACCCCCTCGCTCTCCCCATCTCTCCCCTCCCTCTCCCCCTCTCTCTCTGTGCCCCACTCTCACTGTCCCCTAACTCTGTCCCCCTCGCACTGTCCCCGCTCTCTCTGTCCCTCCTGTCTCTCTGTCACCACTCTCTCTGTCCCCCTCCTCTCTGTCCCCTCCTCTCTGTCCCCCTCCTCTCTGTCCCCCTCCTCTCTGTCCCCCCTCCTCTCTGTCCCCCTTTCTGTTTATCTCTCTTTGTCCCTCCTCTCTGTCCCCCTCTCTATTCCCCTCTCTCTGTCCCCCCCTCTGTTCCCATCCTCTCTGTCCCCCCTCCTCTCTGTCCCCCTCCTCTCTGCTCCCCTCTCTCTGAACCCTCCTCTCCCTCTGTCCCAATCTCTCTATCCACCCATCTCTCTGTCCTTCTCTCTCTGCCCTCTCTCTCTGTCCCCCCAATAACTGTCCCCCTCTCTGTCCACCCTCTCTCTTTCCCCTCTTTTTACCCCCCTCCCTCTCCCCATCTCTCCCCTCCCTCTCCCCCACTCTCTCTGTCCCCTCTCTCTCTGACCGCCCCTCTCTCTGTCACCCTATCTCTATCTCCCCTCTCTCCCTACATCTCTCTGTCCCCCTCTCTCAATGCCCCCTCTCTCTCCGTTGCCCTTGCTCTGTCTCCCTCTCTCTGTCCTCCTCCTGTTTGTCACTCACTCTCTGTCCTCCCTCTCTCTGTCTTCCCTCTCTCTCCGTGGCCCTCTCCCTGTCCCCTTTCTCTGTCCCCCCTCTCTCTGTCCCCCCTCTCTCTCCATTCCCCTCTCTCTGTCCCGCCTCTCTCTGTCCCCATCCACTCTGTCCCCCCTCCTCTCTGTCCCCGTCCTCTCTGTCCCCCCTCTCTCTCAACCCTCCTCTCCCTCTGTCCCAATCTCTCTATCCACCCCTCTCTCTTTCCACCTCTCTCTGCCCTCTCTCTCTGTCCCCCCATCACTGTCCCCCTCTCTGTCCACCCTCTCTCTTCCCCCTCTTTTTACCCCCTCCCTCTCCCCATCTCTCCCCTCCCTCTCTCCCCCCTCTCTCTGTCCCCTCTCTCTCTGACCGCCCCTCTCTCTGTCACCCAATCTCTCTCCCCTCTCTCTGTCCCTCCATCTCTCTGACCCCCTCTCTCAATGCCCCCTCTCTCTCAGTTGCCCTTGCTCTGTCCCCCTCTCTGTCCTCCTCCTCTATGTCACTCACTCTCTGTCCTCCCTCTCTCTGTCTTCCCTCTCTCTCCGTGGCCCTCTCTCTGTCCCCCCTCTCTCTGTCCCCCCCCTCTACATTCTCCTCTCTCTTTGTCACCCCCTCACTCCGTTCCCTGCTCTCTGCCCCCTCTCTCGCCATTCCCCACTCTCTGTCCCCCCCTCTCCCACCGTTCCCCTCTTTCTGTCCCTTCTGTCTCTGTCCCCCTCTCTCTGCCGCCCTCTCTCTGTCCCCCCTCTCTCACCGTTCCTCTCTCTCTGTCCCCCCTCTCTCTGTCCCCCCTCTCTCCGTTCCCCTCTCTCTCTGTCCATCCCTGTCGCCCCCGTCCCCCTCTCTCTTCGTTCTCCTCTCTCTGTCCCCCTCTCTTTGTCCCCTCTCTCTGTCCCCCCCTCTCTGTGCCCCTTCTTCATCTGTCCCCATCTTTCCCTGTCCCCCCTCTCTTACTCCCCTCTCTCCGTCCCTCCCATCTCTGTCCCACTCTCTCTGTCCCCATTCTCTCTGTCCAACCGTCTCTCTGTTCCCCTCTCTCTGTCCGCCTCTCTCTGTCCCCCCACTCACTGTCTCCCTCTCTCTGTCCACCCTCTCTCTCTTCCCACTCTCTTTACCCCCTCTCTCCCCATCTCTCCCTTACCTCGCTCCCCCCACTCTCTTGACCCTCTCTCTCTCTCTGTCCCCTCCCTCTCTGCTCCCCCTCTCTCTCTGTCCCACCCTCTCTCTGTCCCACTGTCTGTTTGTCCCCTCTGTTCCCCTCTCTCTTTTCTCATCTTTCCTTCCCCCGGTCTCTTAGCTCCCCTCTTTCTGTCCCCCCTCTCTCTGTCCCCCTCTCTGTACCCCCCGCTGTCACCCTCCTCTCTGTCCCCACTTTCTCTCTGTCACCCTCTGACTCTGTGCCTCCCTCTCCCTCTGTCCCATTTCTCTGTCCACCCCTCTCTCTCTGTACCCCCTCTCTGTCCCCCTCTATCTCTTCCCCCTATCTCTACCCCCCTCTCTATCCCCTATCACTCCATCCTCACTCTCCCCCCACTCTCTTGTCCCCCTCTCTCTCTGTCCCCCCTATCTCTCTGACCCCATCAGTCTCTGTCCCCTGCTCTCTCCGTCCTCTCTCTCTCTGTCCCCCTCTCTCTCTGTCCCCCTTACTCTCTGTCCTCCGCTCTCTCTGTCCTCTCTCTCTCTGTCCCCCTCTCTCTCTGTCCCCCTCTCTCTCTGTACGCCCTCTCTCTCTGTCCCCCCCTCTCTGTCCCCCTCTCTCTCTGTCCCCCTCTCTCTCTGTACGCCCTCTCTCTCTGTCCCCCCCTCTCTGTCCCACCCTCTCTCTGTCCCCCCTCTCTCTTTCCTCCTCTTTCTTTTCTCCACTCTCTCTGCCCCTCTCTTTCTGTCCTCCCTTTCTCTTTGCCCCCATCTCTCTGTCCCCTTCTCTCAATGTCCCCCTCTCTCTGTCCCCACTCTCTCTCTGTACCCCCCGCTCTGTCACCCTCCTCTCTGTCCCCACTCTCTCTGTCACTCTCTCACTCTGTCCCTCCCTCTCCCTCTGTTCCCATCTTTCTGTCCACCCCTCTCTCTCTGTACCCCTCTCTCTGTTGCCCTCTCTCTGTCCCCAACTCTCTGCACCCCTCTCTCTGTCCCCCTCTCTCTCTTCCCCTCTCTCTACCTCCCTCTCCCCCCTATCACTCCACCCTCTCTCTCCCCCCACTCTCTTGTCCCCTATCTCTCTGTCCCCCTTTCTCTTTGACCTCTCTCTCTCTCTCTGACCATCCCCTCTCTGTCCCCCTTCTCTCTGTTCGCCCTCTCTCTGTCCCCTCTTTCTTTGCCCGTCCCTCTCTCGGTCCCCCTCTCTCTCTCTCTCCGTCCCCCCTCTCTCTCTTTCTCCCCTTCTCTGGCACTCCCTCTCTCTGTCGCCACTCTCTCTTTGACCACCTTTCTGCGTCCCCTCTCTCTATATCACCCCTCTCTCTTCCCCCTCTGATCCCCTCTCTCTCACCCTTCTGCCTCTGTTCCCTCCTCTCTCTGTCCCCATATCTCTGTCCCCCTCTCTCTGTTCCCCTCTCGCTGTCACCACTCTCTCTGTCCCCAACTCTCTCTGTCCCCCCTCTCTCTCTGTCCCCCCTCTGTCTGTCCCCCTCTCTGTACCCCTCTCTCTGTATATCTCTATCTGCCACCTCTGCTGCCTTCACGCTGTGGCCCCGCTCTCACTGTCCCCCCACCTCTCTCTCATTCTCCCGCTCTCTGTCCCGCTCTCTCGGTTCCCACTCTCTCTGCCCCTCCTTCTCTCTGTCCCCCCAATCTCAGTCCGCCCCCTCTGTCCCCTTCTCTCTTTCCCCCTCTCTCTGTCCTCCCTCTCCATCCCCCTGACTACCCCTCTACTGAGTCCCCCTCTCTCTGTCCCCCCTCCCTCTGTCCCCCTCGCTCAGTCCCCCTCTCTGTCCCCCCCTTCTCGGTCCCAGCCCTCTCTCTGTTCCCCCCTCTCTGTCCTTCTATCGGTTCCCCTCTCTCTCAGTCCCCCTCTCTCTCTGTACCCCCCTCTGTTCCCCCCTTCCTCTGTCCCCCTCTCTCTCTGACCCCCCTCTCTCCGTCCCCCCTCTCTGCCACCCCCCACTCTCTGTCCACCCTTTCTGTACCCATCTCTCTCCCCTCTCTCTGTTCCCCCCGCCCCCCGTCACCTCCTTCTCGCTCCCAGCCCTCTCTCGGTCCCGCTCTCTCTCTGTCCCCCTTCTCTCTGTCCCCCTTCTCTCTGCCCCCCCCCCCGCTCTCAGTCCGCCCCCTCTGTAACCGGCTCTCTTTACCCCACTCTCTGCCCCCTCTATCTGTCCCCCTTCTCTCTGTACCCCCGTCTCTCTGTCCCCTTCACTCTCTGTCCCCATTCTCCCTGTCCCCACTCTCAGTTCCCCCACTCTCTGCCCCCATCTCGGCCCCCATCTCCGTCCCTCCCCTCTCTGTCCCACTCTCTCTGTCCGCCCTCTCTCTCACCTCCCGTCTCTCTTCCCCCCGTCCCGCCTTCTTGGTCCCAGCCCTCTCTATGTAACCCCTCTCTCTCTCCCCTCACTCTCTCTGTCCCCGTCTCTCTCTGTCCCCCTCTCTTACGCACGCTCTCTCTGTCCCCCCCTCTCTGTGTCCCCCCTGACTCCGTCCTCTCTATGTCACCTCCCTCTCTGTCCCCCAGTCCCTTCCCTCTGTCCCCCACTCTCTCCAACCCCACTCTCTGTCATTATCTCTCTGTCCCCCTCTCTCTGTTGCCCTCTCTCTGTCCCCCTGTCTCTGTCCCCCTCTCTCTCCCGTTCTCTCTGTCCCCCTCTCTCTGTGCCCCCTTTCTCTCTGTTCCCCTCTATCTGCCCCCCCTCTTTGTCCCGCTCTCTCTGTCCCTCCCTCTCTCTGTCCCCCTCTCTCTGTGCCCCTCTCTCTGTCGTTCTCTCTGTCCTCAGGCTCTCTCTGACCCCCCTCTCTCTTTGTCCCCCTCTCACTCCCTCCTCTCTCTGTCACCTCTCTCTCTGTCCCCCTGTCCCCCCTCTGTCCCTCACTCTCTCCACCCCCACTGTGTGCCCCCCTCTCTCTGTCGCCCACTCTCTCCAGCCCCCACTCTCTGTCTCCCTCTCTCTATCCCCCTGCTCTCTGACCCCTCGCTCTGTTGCCCTCTCTCTGTCCCCCTCTCTCTGTCCCCCTCTCTCTCCCGTTCTCTCTGTCCCCCTCTATCTGTGCCCCATTTCTCTCTGTCCCTCTCTCTCTGTCCCCCCTCTCTGTCCCCCTCTCTCAGTACCCCGTCTCTCTGTTCCCCCTCTCTTTGTCCCCTTCTCTCTGTCCACCTCTCTCTGTCCCCCTCTCTCTGTTCACCCTCTCTCTCTTCCCCCTCTCTCTACCCCCCTCTCTCTCCCCATCTCTCCCCTACCTCGTTCCCCCCACTCTCTGGTCCCCGTCTCTCTCTGTCCCCTCCCTGTCTGTACCCCCTTTCTCTGTTCCACCCTCTCTCTGTCCCCACTCTCTCTGTCCGTCCCCTCTCTCCGCCTCTCTCTTTCCTCCTCTTTCTTTCCCCCGCGCTATCTGCCCCCCTCTTTCTGTCCCTCCCTCTCTTCGCCCCCTCTCTCTCTGTCCCCCGCTCTCTGTCCCCCATCCCTGTACCCCCCGCTCTGTCACCCTCCTCTCTGTCCGCACTCTCTCTGTCACCCTCTCACTCTGTCCCTCCCTCCCCCTCTGTCCCCATCTCACTCTCCACCCCTCTCTCTCTGTACCCCTCTCTCACAATGTCCCCTCCTCTCTGTCCCCACTCTCTCTCTGTCCCCCTCTCTCTGTCCGCCCTCTCTGTACCCCCGCTCTGTCACCCTTCTCTCTGTCCCCTCTCTCTCTGTCACCTTCTGACTCTGTCCCTCCCTATCCCTCTGTTCCCCTCTCTATCTTCCCCCCTCTCTAGGCCCCTCTGTCTCCCCATCACTCCTCCCTCTCTCTCCCCCACTCTCTTGTCCCCCACTCTCTTGTGCCCCCCTCTCTGTCCCCACTCTCTCTCTGCCCCGCTCTCTCTGCCCCTCACCCTGTCCCCCCCTCTCTCTCCGTCCGCTCTCTCTCTCTTTCTCCCCTCTCTCTGGCACCCCCTTCTCTCTGTCCCCACTCTCTCTCTGTCCCCCTCTCTCTGTCTCCACTCACTGTCTGTCACCCCTCTCTCTTCCCCTCTGCCCACCTCTCTCTGACCCCCTCTCCCTCTGTTCCCTCCTCTCTCTGTCCCCTTCTCTCTGACGCCCCGTCCCCCCGCTCTCTGTTCCCCTCTCTCTGTCCCCACTCTCTCCGTCCCCCCCTCTCTCTGTCCACCCCGGGTCTGTCACCCCTCTGTTCCCCTCTCTCTGTACACCTCTCTCTGCCACCTCTGCTGCTCTTACTCTGTGACCCCCACTCTCTCTGTCACCCCACCTCTCTCTGTCTCTCCCGCTCTCTGTCCCCCTCGCTCTGCCCCTACTTCTCTCTGTTCCCCCTGCTCTCTGTCCGCCTCCTCTGTCCCCTTCTCTCTTTCCCTCTCTTTCTGTCACCCCTCTCTCCATTCCCCTGTCCCCTCTCGACTGGGGCCCCTTCTCTCTGTCTCCCCTCTCTTCCTGTTCCCACTCTCTCTGCCCCCTCTCTCTGTCCCCCTTCTCCCTGTAATCCCCTCTGTTCGCCCTCTCTCTGTCCCCTCTCTCTCTGTACCACCTCTCTCTGTTCTCCCTTTCTCTCTGTCCCCTCTCTCTGTCCCCCTCTCTCTCTGTCCCCCTCTCTCAGTCTCCCTCTCTGTCACCCCCTTCTCGGTCCCAGCCCTCTCTGTGTCCCCCCATCTCTGTCCCTCTCTCGGTCCCCCTCTCTCTCGGTCCCCCTCGGTCTCTGACCCCCCTTTCACTGTCTCCTTTTCCTCCGTCCTCCCTCTGTCCCTCTCTCTCTCTGTCCCCCCTCTCTGTCCCCCCTCTCTGTCACCCCCCGTACCCCTCTCTCTGTCCCCTCTCTCTGCCCCCCCCCGCTCCCCCCTTCTCTGTCCCTGCCCTCTCTCTTTCCCTCCCGCTCTCTGTCCCCCTCTCTCGGTCCCCCTCTCTCTCTGTCCCCGTTCTCTCTGTCCCCCGGCTCTCTGTCCTCCCCCTCTGTACCTGTCTCTCTTTACCCCTCTCTCTGCCCCCCCATCTGTCCCCCCTCTCTCTATCCCCCCGTCTCTCTGCCCCCTTCACTCTCTCTCCCCCTTCTCCCTGTCCCCACTCTCTCTGTTCCCCCCTCTTTCTGCCCCCATCTCTGTCCCCCATCTCCGTCCCGCCCCTCTCTGTCCCCCTCTCTCTGTCCCCCCTCTCTCTGACACCCCTCTCTGCACCACCCCTATCCCGCCTTCTCGGTCCAAGCCCTCTCTATGTAGCCCCTCTCTCTGTCCCCCGTCTCTCTGTCCCCCCTCTCTCTCCGTCCCCCTCTCTCTGTCCGCCCTCTCTGTACCCCCCGCTCTGTCACTCTTCTCTCTGTCCCCACTCTCTCTGTCACCTTCTGACTCTGTCCCTCCCTATCCCTCTGTCCCCCTCTGTATCTTCGCCCTCTCTTACCCCCCTCTCTCTCCCCTATCACTCCACCCTCTCTTTCCCCCACTCTCTTGTCCCCCCTCTCTCTGTCCCCACACTCTCTCTGTCCCCCTCTCTCTGTCCCCCCTCTCTGACCACCCCCTCTCTGTCCCCCTTCTCTCTGTCCCCTCTTTCTTTGCCCTTCCCTCTCCCTGTCCCCCTCTCTCTCTCTCTCCGTCCGCTCTCTCTCTCTTTCTCCCCTCTCTCTGGCACCCCCTTCTCTCTGTCCCCACTCTCTCTCTGTCCCCCTCTCTCTGTCTCCACTCTCTGTCTGTTACCCCTCTCTCTTCCCCTCTGCCCACCTCTCTCTGACCCCCTCTCCCTCTGTTCCCTCCTCTCTCTGTCCCCTTCTCTCTGACGCCCCGTCCCCCCGCTCTCTGTTCCACTCTCTCTGTCCCCACTCTCTCCGTCCCCCCTCTCTCTGTCCACCCCCCGGCTGTCACCCCTCTGTTCCCCTCTCTCTGTACACCTCTCTCTGCCACCTCTGCTGCTCTTACTTTGTGACCCCCACTCTCTCTGTCACCCCACCTCTCTCTGTCTCTCCGCTCTCTGTCCCCCTCGCTCTGCCCCTACTTCTCTCTGTTCCCCCTGCTCTCAGTCCGCCTCCTCTGTCCCCTTCTCTGTTTGCCTCTCTCTCTGTCACCCCTCTCTCCATTCCCCTGTCCCCTCTCGACTGGGGCCCCTTCTCTCTGTCTCCCCTCTCTTACTGTTCCCACTCTCTCTGCCCCCTCTCTCTGTCCCCTTCTCCCTGTACCCCCCTCTGTTCCCCCTCTCTCTGTCCCCTCTCTCTCTCTACCACCTCTCTCTGTTCTCCCTTTCTCTCTGTCCCCTCTCTCCGTCCCCCACCCCCTCTCTGTCCCCCTCTCTCAGTCTCCCTCACTGTCACCCCCTTCTCGGTCCCAGCACTCTCTGTGTCCCCCCATCTCTGTCCCTCTCTCGGTCCCCCTCTCTCTCAGTCCCCCTCGCTCTCTGACCCCCCTTCTCTGTCACCCCCCGTACCCCTCTCTCTGTCCCCTCTCTCTGCCCCCCCCCCGCTCCCCCCTTCTCTGTCCCTGCCCTCTCTCTTTCCCTCCCGCTCTCTGTCCCCCTCTCTCGGTCCCCCTCTCTCTCTGTCCCCGTTCTCTCTGTCCCCCCGCTCTCTGTCCTCCCCCTCTGTCCCTGTCTCTCTTTACCCCTCTCTCTGACCCCCCATCTGTCCCCCCCTCTCTATCCCCCCGTCTCTCTGTTCCCCCCTCTTTCTGCCCCCATCTCTGTCCCCCATCTCCGTCCCGCCCCTCTCTGTACCCCTCTCTCTGTCCCCCCTCTCTCTGAAACCCCTCACTGCACCACCCCTGTCCCGCCTTCTCGTTCCAAGCCCTCTCTATGTACCCCCTCTCTCTGTCCCCCGTCTGTCTGTCCCCCCCCCGTCCCTCTCTCTGTCCCACACTCTATCTGTCCCCCCCCTCTCTGTGCCCCCCTCACTTCGTCCTCTCTCTGTGACCTCTGTCATTGTCCCCCCGTCCCCTCCTCTGTCCCCCACTCTCTCCATCCCCCACTCTCTGTCCCCCTCTCTCTGTCCACACTCTCTCCCTCCCCTACTCTCTGTCCCCCTCTCTCTGTTCCCCATTCTCTGTCCCCTCTCCCTGTCTCCCTCTCTCTATCCCCCTCTCTCTCTGTCTCCCACTTTCTGGACCCCTCTCTCTGTACAACTCTCTCTGTCCTCATCTCACTGTCCCCCTCTCTGTCCCCACGCACTCTCTGTCAGCAATCTCTCTGTGTCCCCCTCTCACTCCCTCCTCTCTCTGTCACCTCCCTCTCTGTCGCCCCTGTCCCCATGTCCACCACTCACTTTCCTCCCCACTCTCTGTCCTTCTCTCTCTGTCCCATACTCTCTGACCCCTCTGTCATTATGTCCTCCCCTATTTCTCTCTCTCTCTCTCTCCATCACCTTATCTCTCCCTTGCCTCTCTCTCTCTGTCTCTCCCTTCTCCTCTTCTCTATTTGTTCATCTCTCTCACTTTCGATCCCCCTATCTCGGTCTCTCTTTCTCCCCACCTCCCTCTGTTTCTCTCTGACTAAATCTCTCTCCCTCCTGCCCCTCCCTCCCTCTCTGACACACTCTGTCTCCCTGACGCGTCCCTCTCCCTCTGATCCAGAGACTGGGGAGGGGTGTAGTGGTTGGTGCTGCGGCTGCATGTGGTTGGAGGGGTGGTTATGAGATGATAGAGAGATGTAGGAAGTGGGAGGAGGGGGAAAATGGGGTAGAGACGGAATTGCAGAAGGGAGACAGATGGCAGGAGAGAGAGAGAGAGTGCAGGGGAGGGGTAGGGGAAAGAGTGGAGGCAGGTGGAGAGGGAGGGGAAGAGGAAATGGGGAGGCCAGGTTGGAGTGGGGGGGACAGAGAGAATTAAACCCAGCTCCTGACCTCAGGGCCCGGTGCCCTCCCCTTCCCTGAGGACCAGGACTTGGGGCTGCGTCTGTCTCTCTCCAGCTCAGCTTCTCCAACACAAAGACACACAACAACATCGGTTACTCTGCTGTTCGGCACGCTTTAATCAACATTTTTTTTTTGTTTACAAATGGAAGTGATGGATACAGTCAGTGGGATGTTACCTTTTCTCACTGGCCCCTGAGTTGTGAGAAACATTGAAATATTTCCCTGGAACCCCCCTGTGAATAAGGATGGAGTAACCAGCGCTACCCTCAGTCTGTTACCATAGCGACAGGCTGTTCCATTGCTGAAACACTGAACTGAAATGAGAAAATCCCGGAGGGATTGATTAATGAGGGAATTTGATGAATGGATGGATTTGGGTGAAGGGATATTTCAGCACATTCTTCAGCTGCTGCCTGAACTTAGTCTGGGTCACGGAATAAATCACGGTGTTTGTGCAGCAACTGAGGAGCTGCAGCATGAAGCCCAATTCCCCCACAACGCCATGGAGATACATAGACTTATACCCAATCAACCACATCCGGTACCATATAGAATACAGCATGAACGTTGACCATAACAGGATGAAATTGGCCGAGATCACAAACAGTAAAATGATGGATTTTTTTCGGTTTCTCATTTCAGTGTCAGACTGAGCGTCCCCATTGGTGTGAGCGCGGAGTCTCCTGCGGGCTCTGCTGGTCACTAAAATGTGTCTGACGGTGAGAACATTGAGCAGCAGAATCAGGAGAAATGGGACACACGGGGTTAGAATGTGGTGGAGGAACTCGATTGTGACCCAGACACTGGAGACTCGAACAGCGTCTGTTACAGCACAAAACCAGGGATGGTTCCCCACCCAATACTGAGCCTTGAGCATAAAATACCAGAAAATGTTCTTTAAAAAGCTCAGCACAGTCACTGCTCCCAGAACCACAGCCGCCGTTTTCTCACTGCAATATTTACTTTTCAGCTTCTGGTAACAAATGGCTACAAACCGATCAAAGGTGAAAGTGACGGTGAACCAGACGGAGCAGTCAGTGGCTGCGTAAAGCAGGACGGCGTGGATATTACAAACGGGGACGGAGACCTTCAGGAAATAAAAGTGTTCCCCATAAATAATGGGAATGTGTCTCATGATCAGGTCGAGGATAATGACCAGGAGATCCGCCGCTGCCATGGCCCCCAGGTAACGTCTGACACATGGAGACAATCCACAATCTTTATAAAGCAGGACGTGGATGGTCACTACGTTAACTGTGAGGAAGGAAAACAAACCCATTATCCATCAGCCTGGAGGCAAAGGGACCCGTTTGATCGGGGACCCAGTGAGATTTTCAAATGTGTCCCTGTATTCAGGGATTTATTAAAATAATTGGAGCTGGAATAACAAATGGGAAGGTCGGAATTACTGACAAAAATGTGACATAAACCACAAGAAACCCTCCCTCCCCAGACACACAGAGACACTTCCATAAGGACCGATGGTTTCTAGAACATTCTCACACACTCGCTCACTCAAGATCAGACACAGGTCACTCCTTCCCAGTTCCTAATACAGAAGGTGGAAACGTTGCTGTCCTGAAGGATTCTCTCCCAGTTTCCTAAAGACATACGGAGTTTGTGAATTTCTGTATTTTGGTCTAAATTGTGGTCGATCCTGTGTCGTGGAGAATAGTAACGCAGGGAAAACGTATTCACCCCTTTAACTGTCTGAGGGGCCTTCGGAACAGTGTCTCCTTCTCCCTGGAACGGGGTCTCTTCCCTCAGGATTTTATCATTTGTTCAATTCACTGTCGTCTGGCCGTTCACAAACAATGTCAGCGACAGAACGTTCCTGGGAATGTCGGTTATAGAATGTCAGGGACAGAACTTTCCGGGGAACGGCAGTTATAGAATGTTGGGGACAGTACGTTCCGGGGAATGTCAGTTAAAGAAGGTCAGGGACAGAACGTTCCAGAGAATGGCAGTTATTGAATGTCAGGTACAGATCGTTCCGGAGAATGGCAGTTATGGAATGTCAGCCACAGAACGTTCCGGGGAACTCCTTGACCTGTCCATTACCTTCCCCCATCCTCTCTGACCTATCAACTCTCCCCCATCTCCGTCTCCCGATCACATTCACAGCTCCCTTACCCCAGCCCCAGCCCCCAGCCCCAGCCCCCAGCCCCCAGCCCCCAGCCCCCAGCCCCCAGGCCCCAGCCCTAGCCCCAGCCCCAGCCCCAGCCCCCTCCCATTTATCTCTCAGCTCCCCGGCCCACAAGCCTCATTCCTGATGAAGGGATTATGCCTAAAACGTTCATTGCCCTGCTCCATGGATGCTGCCTGACCTGCTGTGCTTTTCCAGCACCACACTCCCAGTCAGGGAACAGTCCGACGCCGTCATACTCACAAACTCAGGTCTGATGGGTAATTTAGATTAGATTAGATTACCGACAGTGTGGAAACAGGCCCTTCAGCCCAACAAGTCCACACCGACCCGCCGAAGCGCAACCCACCCAGACACATTCCCCTACATTTACCCCTTCACCGAACACTACGGACAATTTCCCATAGCCAATTCACCTAACCTGCATATCTTTGGACTGTGGGAGGAAACCGGAGCACCTAGACGAAACCCACGCAGATACGGGGAGAATGTGCAAACTCCACACGGTCAGTCGCCCAAGGCTGGAATTGAACCCGGGTCTCTGGTGCTTAGAAGCAACAGTGCGAACCACCGTGCCACCGTGCTCACCCATAATGTTTCATGAAGCCCCATCACCATCCCTGGGTATATCCTGAGCCACCGGCAGGACAGACCCACCAGTAGTGGGGACACCCTGGGATACAGTCAGGGAAGGAGTTACACTGCAATCCCCAACATTGATTCCAGAACCCAGGAAATCTCATGGTAACAGATCATGGTAAAGGAAGTCGCCAGATGACAGTTTTCTCCTGCCCCCCACCCCTCCTCTTGGTAACAAATCAGAGGAAGCACTGAGGGTGATAAGGACTCAGACCACCCACGGGGTGTGGGAATTCAATGTCCATCACTAAGAGTGTCCCCACAGGCCCACCGCTGCCTGAGCAGGGACAGGCTTCAATACACAACAGCCAGACTGGGGGAAACATTCTCACCAACCTCCTTATCCCAGATGGATCTGTCCCTGACAGTATCTGTAGGAGCAGCCAGCACACAGTCCTGGTGGAGGCACAGTCTCAGCCTCATACTCGACACACTCATGATTAGTGTGTTGTTTGAAAAGCACAGCAGGTCAGGCAGCATCCGAGGAGCAGGAAAATCTCCGTTTCGGGCAACAGACCTTCATCACGAAGGAGACTGCGAGCCTCCGGGATGGAGAGATAAATCATATTAAGCGTACTGCTCACTGTGTGATGTGGCACTCGCTCCTGTGAAGTAGGACATACTTCTAAAGGGCTGAGCACATGGAAACTGGCCATCCATGAGGCACTGTGGGCAAGTAACAGCCGCAGCATCAATGGCCTTCCCTCCATCATGAAGTCAGAAGTGGCCTATTATGAAACTGACGGTTTCAAAATATTCAGCAACATTCACAACTGCACCGATACTGAAGCAGGCTATTCAGCCCATCAAGAGTTTTAAACAGGAACAGAATGAGAACAGTCAGCCATTGGAGGCTGTTACTCAGCGATTGGAAAAGAATTTTTGATCTCTCATACCTGTTACACGGGAAATGAAAGGGAACATTAATCATTTCAAAGCTGATACACGGGAATACGGGGAGCTGTGCAGGCCACAGCAGCGCATTGATCTATAAAAACAGACTGGATATCTGTCCAGAACAGGGAGCTGTGCAGACCATAGCAGTGCATTGATCTATAACCCCGGACGAGATGTCTGTCCAGGATGGGGAGCTGTGCAGACCACAGCAGTGCATTGATCTATAAACCCAGACTAGATATTTGTCCAGCACGGGGAGCTGTGCAGACCACAGCAGAACATTGATCTATAAACCCGGACTAGATATCTGTCCAGGGCGGGGAGCTATGGAGACTACAGCAGTGCATTGATTTATAAACCCAGACGAGATATCTGTCCAGGATGGGGAGCTGTGCAGACCACAGCAGTGCATTGATCGATAAACCCAGACGAGATATTTGTCCAGGACGGGGAGCTGTGCAGCCCACAGCAGTGCATTGATCTGTAAACCTGCACTAGATATCTGTCCAGGATGGGGAGCTGTGCAGACCACAGCAGTGCATTGATCGATAAACCCAGACGAGATATCTGTCCAGGACGGGGAGCTGTGCAGCCCACAGCAGTGCATTGATCGATAACCCCGGACTAGATTTCTGTCCAGGACGGGGAGCTGTGCAGACAACATCAGTGCATTGATCTGTAAACCCAGACTAGATATCTGACCAGGACGAGGAGCGATGCAGACCACAGCAGTGCATTGATATATAAATCCGGAATAGACAACAATCCAGCACGGGGAGCTGTGTAGACCACAGAAGTGCATTGATCAATTAACCCGGACGAGATATCTGTCCAGGAAGGGGAGCTGTGTAGACCACAGAAGTGCATTGATCTATAAACCTGGACGACATATCCGTCCAGGATGGGGAGCAGTGCAGACCACAGCAGTACACTAATATGTAAATCCAGACTAGATACCTGTACAGCAACGGGAGCTGTGCAGATCACAGCAGTGCATTGATCTATAAACCCGGACTAGATATCTGTCCAGCACGGGGAGCTATGCAGACCACAGCAGTGCATTGATCTATAAACGCGGACTAGATACCTGTCCAGGATGGGGAGCTGTGCAGACCACAGCAGTGCATTGATCTATAAACCCGGACTAGTTAACTGTTTAGAACGGAGAGCTGTGCAGACCACAGCAGTGCACTGATCTATAAACCCAGACTAGATATCTGTCCAGGACGGGGAGCTGTGCAGACCACAGCAGTGCATTGATCTAAAACCCCGGACTAGATATCTGTCCAGGACGGGGAGCTGTGCAGACCACAGCAGTGCATTGATCTAGAAACCCAGATTGGACATCTGTCCAGGACGGGGAGCTGTGCAGACCACAGCAGTGCATTGATCAATAAACCCAGAGTAGATATCTGTCCAGGACAGGGAGCTGTGGACACTACAGCAGTGCATTGATCTATAAACCCAGACTAGATATTTGTCCAGTACGTGGAGCTGTGCAGAACACAGCAGTGCATTGATCTTTAAACAATGACTAGATATCTGTCCAGGACGGGGAGCTGTGCAATCGACAGCAGTGCATTGATCTATTAATCCTGACGAGATATCTGTCCAGGATGGGGTGCTGTGCAGACCACAGCAGTGCATTGATCAATAAACCCGGACTAGATATCTGACCAGGATAAGGAACTGTGCAGACCACAGCAGTGCATTGATCTATTAACCCAGACTAGATATCTGTCCAGAACGGGGAGCTGTGGAGACGACAGCAGTGCATTGATCTAGAACCCGGACGAGATATCTGTCCAGGACGGGGAGCAGTGCAGACCACAGCAGTGCATTGATCTATAAACCCAGACTAGATATCTGTCCAGGATTGGGAGCTGTGCAGACCACAGCAAGGCATTGATCTATAAACCCAGACTAGATATCTGTCCAGGACGGGGAGCTGTGCAGACCACAGCAGTGCATTGAACTAAAACGCCGGACTAGACATCTGTCCAGGACGGGGAGCTGTGCAGACCACAGCAGTGCATTGATCTATAAACCCAGACTAGATATCTGTCCAGGATTGGGAGCTGTGCAGACCACAGCAAGGCATTGATCTATAAACCCAGACTAGATATTTGTCCAGTACGTGGAGCTGTGCAGACCACAGCAGTGCATTGATCTTTAAACAATGACTAGATATCTGTCCAGGACGGGTAGCTGTGCAATCGACAGCAGTGCATTGATCTATTAATCCTGACGAGATATCTGTCCAGGATGGGGTGCTGTGCAGACCACAGCAGTGCATTGATCTATAAACCCGGACTAGATATCTGACCAGGATAGGGAACTGTGCAGACCACAGCAGTGCATTGATCTATTAACCCAGACTAGATATCTGTCCAGAACGGGGAGCTGTGGAGACGACAGCAGTGCATTGATCTAGAACCCGGACGAGATATCTGTCCAGGACGGGGAGCAGTACAGACCACAGCAGTGCATTGATCTATAAACCCAGACTAGATATCTGTCCAGGACGGGGAGCTGTGCAGACCACAGCAGTGCATTGATCCATAAACCCAGACTAGATGTCTGTCCAGAACGGGGAGCTGTGCAGACCACAGCAGTGCATTGAACTAAAACCCCGGACTAGATATCTGTCCAGGACGGGGATCTGTGCAGACCACAGCAGACATCGATCAATAAACCCAGACTAGGTATCTGTCCAGGACTGGAGCAGTGTAGACCATAGCAGTGCATTGATCTATAAACCCAGACGGGATATCTGTCCCACACCGGGAGCTGTGCAGACCACAGCAGTGCATTGATCTACAAACCCGGACTAGATATCTGTCCAGCACGGGGAGCTGTGGAGACTACAGCAGTGCATTGATCAATAAACCCAGACTAGATATCTGTACTGGACAGGGAGCTGTGCAGACCACAGCAGTGCATTGATCTATAAACCCAGACGAGATATCTGTCCAGGACGGGGAGCTGTGCAGACCACAGCAGTGCATTGATCTATAAAAACTGACTGGATATCTGTCCAGAAAGGGGAGCTGTGCATTCCACAGCAGTGCATTGATCTAAAAACCCGGACTAGATATCTGTCCAGCACGGGGAGCTGTGCAGACCACAGCAGTGCATTGATCTAAAACCCCGGACTAGATATCTGTCCAGGACGGGGAGCTGTGCAGACCACAGCAGTGCACTGATCTACAAACCCGGATTGGACATCTGTCCAGGACGGGGAGATGTGCAGACCACAGCATTGCATTAATCTATAACCCCGGACTAGACATCTGTCCAGGACTGGAGCGGTGTGGACCACAGCAGTGCATTGATCTATAAACCCGGACTAGATATCTGTCCAGTACGTGGAGCTGTGGAGACTACAGCAGTGCATTGATCAATAAACCCAGACTAGATATCTGTCCAGGACAGGGAGCTGTGCAATCGACAGCAGTGCATTGATCTATTAATCTTGACGAGATATCTGTCCAGGATGGGGTGCTGTGCAGACCACAGCAGTGCATTGATCTATAAACCCGGACTAGATATCTGACCAGGATAGGGAACTGTGCAGACCACAGCAGTGCATTGATCTATTAACCCAGACTAGATATCTGTCCAGAACGGGGAGCTGTGGAGACGACAGCAGTGCATTGATCTAGAACCCGGACGAGATATCTGTCCAGGACGGGGAGCAGTGCAGACCACAGCAGTGCATTGATCTATAAACCCAGACTAGATATCTGTCCAGGATTGGGAGCTGTGCAGACCACAGCAAGGCATTGATCTATAAACCCAGACTAGATATCTGTCCAGGCCGGGGAGCTGTGCAGACCACAGCAGTGCATTGAACTAAAACGCCGGACTAGACATCTGTCCAGGACGGGGACCTGTGCAGACCACAGCAGTGCATTGATCCATAAACCCAGACTAGATGTCTGTCCAGAACGGGGAGCTGTGCAGACCACAGCAGTGCATTGAACTAAAACCCCGGACTAGATATCTGTCCAGGATGGGGATCTATGCAGACAACAGCAGACATCGATCAATAAACCCAGACTAGGTATCTGTCCAGGACTGGAGCAGTGTAGACCATAGCAGTGCATTGATCTATAAACCCAGACGAGATATCTGTCCCACACCGGGAGCTGTGCAGACCACAGCAGTGCATTGATCTACAAACCCGGACTAGATATCTGTCCAGCACGGGGAGCTGTGGAGACTACAGCAGTGCATTGATCAATAAACCCAGACTAGATATCTGTACTGGACAGGGAGCTGTGCAGACCACAGCAGTGCATTGATCTATAAACCCAGACGAGATATCTGTCCAGGACGGGGAGCTGTGCAGACCACAGCAGTGCATTGATCTATAAAAACTGACTGGATATCTGTCCAGAAAGGGGAGCAGTGCAGACCACAGCAGTGCATTGATCTAAAACCCGGACTAGATATCTGTCCAGCACGGGGAGCTGTGGAGACTACAGCAGTGCATTGCACTATAACCCCGGACTAGATATCTGTCCAGGATGGGGAGCTATGCAGACCACCGCAGTGCATTGATATATAAACCCGGACTAGATATCTGTCCAGCACGGGGAGCTGTGTAGACCATAGCAGTGCATTGATCTATAAACCAAGACTAGATATCTGTCCAGGACGGGGAGCTGTGCAGACCACAGCAGTGCATTGCACGATAACCCCGGAGTAGATATCTGTACAGGACGGGGAGCTGTGCAGACCACCGCAGTACATTGATCTATAAACCCGGACTAGAGATCTGTCCAGTACGGGGAGCAGTGTAGATCACAGCAGTGCATTGATCAATAAACCCGGACTAGATATCTGTCCAGGACGGGGAGCTATGCAGACTACAGCAGTGCATTGATCAATAAACCCAGACTAGATATCTGTCAAGGACGGGGAGCTGTGCAGACCACAGCAGTGCATTGATCTATAAACCCAGACTAGATATCTGTCCAGGACGGGGAGCTGTGCCGACCACAGCAGTGCATTGATCTATAAACCCAGACTAGATATCTGTCCAGGACGGGGAGCTATGCAGACAACAGCAGTGCATTGATCTATAAACCCAGACTAGATATCTGTCCAGGACGGGGAGCTGTGGAGACGACAGCAGTGCATTGAACTATAAACCCGGACTAGACATCTGTCCAGGACGGGGAGCTGTGCAGACCACAGCAGTGCATTGATCTATACACCCACACAAGATATCTGTCCAGCACGGGTAGCTGTGGAGACTACAGCATTGCATTGATCTATAAACCCAGACTAGATATCTGTCCAGGACGGGGAGCTGTGCAGACCACAGCAGTGGATTGATCTATAAAGCCAGACTAGTCATCTGTCCAGGATGGGGAGCTGTGCAGACCACAGCAGTGCATTGATCTATAAACCCAGACTAGACATCTGTCCAGGATGGGGAGCTGTGCAGACCACAGCAGAGCATTGATCTATAAACCCAGACGAGATATCTGTCCAGGACGGGGAGCTGTGGAGACTACAGCAGTGCATTGATCCATTAACCCAGACTAGATATCTGTCCAGGACGGGGAGCTGTGCAGACTACAGCATTGCATTGATCTATAAACCCAGACTAGATATCTGTCCAGGACGGGGAGCTGTGCAGACCACAGCAGTGCATTGATCTGTAAAACCAGACTAGGTATCTGTCCAGGACGGGGAGCTGTGCAGACCACAGCAGTGCATTGATCTGTAAAACCAGACTAGGTATCTGTCCAGGACGGGGAGCAGTGCAGACCACAGCAGTGCATTGATCTATAAACCCAGACTAGATGTCTGTCCAGGACGGGGAGCCGTGCAGACTACAGCAGTGCATTGATCTATAAACCCAGACTAGACACCTGTCCAGGATGGGGAGCTGTGCAGACCACAGCAGTGCATTGATCTCTCAACCAAGACTCGATATCTGTCTAGCACTGGGAGCTGTGTAGACCATAGCAGTGCATTGATCTATAAACCCGGATTAGATAATCTGTCTAGGACGGGGAGCTGTGTAGACCACAGCAGTGCATTGATCTATAAATCCGAATTAGATATCTGTCCAGCACGGGGAGCTGTGCAGACAACAGCAGTGCATTGATCTATAAACCTGGACGAGATATCTGTCCAGCACTGAGAGCTGTGCAGAACACAGCAGTGCATTGATCTATAACCCCTGACTGTATGCTTGTTCAGGACGGGGAGCTGTGCAGACCACAGCAGTGCACTGATCTATAAACCTAGACTAGATATCTGTCCAGGATGGGGAGCTGTGCAGACAACAGCAATGCATTGATCTATAACCCCTGACTGGATACCTGTTCAGGACGGGAAGCTGTGCAGACCACAGCAGTGTATTGATCTATAAACCCAGACTAGATAACTGTCCAGCACCGGGAGCTGTGCACATTTCCGCAGTGCACTAATGTGTGAACCTGAAGGAAATGTCCTTCCAGTATGTGGAACTTCACGGAAACTATGTATAAACCTCAACCAGTTCGTCAGACCAGCACAGGGAACAGTGCAGTAATCACCGTGAATTAATCTGTAAAAGAGGAGCATTTACCCTCCCAGCATGTAGGACTGTGTACACCACCCCAGTGCATTGATCTGTAACACTGTGTGAGATCCCTGCCCAGTGTGGGGAAACTTGCAGCCACTGCTGGAAGTGACAGGATGTGCAGCTCACACCTATTTACAGCTCCATATCCCCATTGGGCCATGAAGTGGGGGTACTGTGGGTGTGAACATCATTGCCAGAGAGAGAGATGGCGAGGGAGTCACTTTAAACAATAACAAATAAGAGGGGTTTGGGAAATAGACAGTGAGGGGGAGACTGAGAGACAATGTTATGGAAGGATGTGTTCCCAGGTTCAGAATGCTGAAATGAAAACATTTTAACAGCATCCTGTAACATAAGCCAGTGTTTCCAGTAATGGTAGGTGAACATGATATTGTTGGTGTACAGATGATGCAGAGTTTTGGATGAGTATTTGTTCTTCAGCTTTGTATCTGGTTGTAGGGTCAGCAGAGTCTTTGGCTCATTGGGCTAAATCTAACAATAATTTGTCTCAGTGCCATTTTCATTGACTGTGACAGAGGGATCATCCGCACTAGGCCGAGCTAGTTTCCTGGTGCTATCATATCGAACTCACCTCATTAACTACCCACCCCATCCCATGGTGTCCCTCTCATTCAATACCAGCCCGATTCTCCCACCCATCATGACTGGAGATACTCACCATCGCCTGGGTGCCCCTGGATATTCCGTGATCCCTGGCACTGGGGCCATCTTTAAAAGGCCAAGGGGCACACTGTTGAGCTTTCTCAGTTTGGAGCTGCCCTGCACAGTTTACCTCGAGCATGGCAGATAAGGGGCAATTGCACCACGGTTTGTCGACAGGGGCACGGAGATCCTGGTGGATGGGCTAGTACAGAGGGGGCCCATTCTCTTCCCACAGGGGGCCACACCACCAGACCCACCGAGCATGGTCTGAGCTCACCACCCAGCTCAGTGCAGTATCTGCGGTCTGAAGAAATGCCCAGCAGTACAGGACAAGCATCAATAACCTTCCCCGCTCTGTCAGGATAAGGGTCACTGTATTCTCCCTGCTCCTTCACACTCACTGTATATCTGTTACAGCACCGACCCCCGAACAAGGCTCATGGTGCACCACTCTCACTGCCGCATGCTGCACCTTCTCTCTCTCTCTGTCTATGTCACTGTCTTTGTCTGTCTCTGTCTATCTCTGTCTCTCTGTCTCTCTCCCCCTCCCTCAGCTTTACCCCCCTACACTAATAACACTGCATGGATACAACACTGTGGACTAACTCCCCTCAGACCCCTCACCATGACCCTGTTCCCCACTACTTCCAGCACTAACAGCAGGACCACACACCCCTCCGCTTTCTCCCTCCCCTTCTCCTATTCCAGGAGAAACAGCCTGGAATAGGACAGAAAGGGCCTATCCGGGAGATGGAGTGTCTGATATCCGTTCCCTCACCCCCTCCCCACGCCATATGGGGAGGACCTCGTGTGGAGAATTTGAAACATCCACGTCCCACCGACCGAGTAAGGAGCAATGTTCAGTGAAGGGCAATTCTCACTTTAAACCAACTGGCAGCTCCGTTTCCCCCCCCCCGGCACAACTTGGAAGCCGTGGCCCTGATGCCATCTCCCTTTTGTGTCGAGCTGGTACAAATGGAATCCCCACGGTCTCGGTGGGGCAGGAGGGTGAGCTCACAACACATCGTCACCACCACCTCCCAGGAAGGGAGCACGGAGTGTCCCTCCTACACCTCCCCCTGTAAACAGCTCAAATACTGAAACTAAACTAATAGTTACTGCTCTCCACACTTGTCTTGACATCTTCAACAATCTATGATCATATACAGGCAGGGCTCTCTGCTCGTGCACTCCCTTTATAACGGTATGACCTGTATTAAACTGCCTTTCAATGTCCTTCCTACTACCTCACACTGCTCTGCATTATCCCCGTCTGCCTTACACCTGAACACTACTCCAACGTGTCACTGTCGTGTTCGAGTTCCACACACTGACCTCCATAGACTTCAGAGTTCTTCCAGTTTCGGTGCCACCTACAAACATTGAGATTGTTATAGTGTCACAGTCCCCATGAAAGAACTGAAATCCTGCCACACTCACGAGTGTGAGCAAGTGAACTACTGATATATTCCCACGGACAGAGTCGAATAATGACATACTGTCAATGGAGCAACAAAACTCCTGACACATACGAGACGGAGTAGATGAAATATTGACAAACCACAGAGCAAGAGAAATCGGATAGGTTCCACTTATCTATATTCATCAGATTATAATTTTCATGAAGTTGAAAGTGTGTACTGTACCTTTAAGAGAGGGTGAATGCTGTTCTGAACTGAGAGCATACAAGCACCTGCGATATGAGAGGATGGCAGACCCAGAAACAATATATTGCTATAGAGCTGGAGTCGGGTAATAAGCAGTTAAGAGAAAGAGAGTCCCAGCGTTGTGAATAGTTCATGTAAATTGTTCACTTCCAGCATGAAAAAATAAATTGATGTTATTATTTAAATAGTAGAATTTGGTAGGTCTGTCACTCATATTTTAACAGTTTACGAGGCGAACTTATGTTTAGTTTAAATTACCAGATGAGCTTCATGCAGTGTCCTAACAATTCCCGTGTGTGTATCTGTGTGTCTCTGTGTGGGGCAAGTCTGTCAGTCTCCGTGGAGCTTAAAGTGATGCAATGCCACCCTCTGCTGGCCTCCCCACGCCACTGCACAGGCATTGGCAGACAGTGAAAACCAACAGGGATTCATTCAGAGATGGGGAGTGGGAGGGCAGCTGCTCACCGCACCATCCAAACTGATGCATGATCCATGGACTGATGTAAATGTCCTTTAAACATTGTAACTGTCCCTGCTTTCACCACTTCCTCTGGAATTTCATTCCACACACAAGCCAGACTATGTCTAAATAAATTACCTCTCATGACATTTGTGAATCATTTTTCCTCACATCTTAAAATATCCCTCAGTTTTGAATCCCCAACTCGAGGGAAAAGACATCAGCCTTTCTGCTTATCTGTACCCGTCACGATTTTGTAAACTTCTGTGAAGTTACCCCTTAATCTCATACTCTCCAGTGAAAAAAAGTCCCAGCCTATCCAGCCTCTCCTTATAGCTCACTCCTTACTTTCCCAGCAACATCCAGGTTAATCTCTTCTGAACCCTCTCCAGCTTTATAATATCAAGGTCAATAATATCAAAGTGAATAGTCAATGTGTTTTCTAAGGGTACGGGGGGTCCAAAGCTAGAGGACATAGGGTTAAGGTGAGAGGGGAAACATTTAAAAGTGACCTAAGGGGCAACCTTTTCACCCAGAGGGTGGTGTGCCAATGGAATGAGCGGGCAGGGTGACCAGACTGGACACAGTATTCCAGAAGGGGTCTCACCAATGTTCTGTACAACCACAACATGACATCCCAATTCCGATACTCAAAGGTCTGACCAATGAATCAAGTGTGTTAAACATTTTCTTAACCACAAGATCTATATGAGGTGCAAATTTTAAAGAATTAAACCTGACGGCCTAGGTTTCTGTACTACAGCAATGCCAAAGGCTCTACTTTTAATTGTATAGGTCTTGCTGTTGTTTGATTTAACAAATCCAATTGCTCGCATTAATCCAAACTAAACTCCACCTGCCACCCCTCAGCCCAGTGGGTGATATTAATGCTACCTCACCATCCCCCTTCAATTTTAAAGTTCCCATCCCTCTCCAGGAGGCCTGCACACTCCGGCCTTGAGTTTCACAAAGACCCAGAGCTTGGGTTGCCTTGTGTGGTTTGGGGGAGGAGGGACGGATTGCAGACACAGTCAGTGGGGAGGAGGGGCAGGACAGTTATCACTGACCTGGTATCATTTCATGGCTTTAGGAAGTGGGCAGTCGCATGTTAGAGGTGGGTAATACCGCTCGGTGCTTTGGGGCCAGAAATTAAGCTCTTCCTTCGTCTCTTGTGTTCAGTAATAAATATCCATTTGAGACCCTTCATTGGGCAGAGTGTGTCTGCACGATTTCTTTCCCTAATATTGCAGACTACAGATCATAGCAATTAAAGCTGTTCATAGTTAATTTCGATGGCAGCACGTGCACTCAAAATACTAGTTAAGACAAATATTTTGCATTTGTTTAACAATACAAAGTGTTTTCTTGTCACTCAGTAATGGCAACCTGATTATAATAAATAGGAGAAAGTGAGGATGGCAGATGCTGGAGATCAGAGCTGAAAAATGTGTTGCTGGAAAAGCGCAGCAGGTCAGGCAGCATCCAAGGAGCAGGAGAATCGACGTTTCGAGCATTACCCCGTCTTCAGGAATGAGGCTGGTGTGCCAAGCAGGCTAAGATAAAAGGTAGGGAGGAGGGACTTGGGGGAGCGGCATTGGGAATGTGATAGGAGGAAGGAGGTCAAGGTAAGGGTATTAGGCCGGACATTGGCCTATCGCAGCTACACTGGCACCACCCCACACCTTTGTCCCAGGATGGAATCCCATTGCTAGCAGCTGTGTGAGTACAATATCTTCAGAAACAGAATAGCGTTTTGGACAATCTCACAATTTTCCCTTTAGTCATGAGTTCCAATAATATCTGAACAGAGTTATTTCAAGTTAAAAGTGTGTGTGTGTGTGTGTGTGTGTGTATGTGTGTCTGTGTTGTGTGTGTGTGTGTGTGTGTGTTTAGAAAGTGAAATATTGATTATATACTTGCAATATCCAAACCGTTTACCATTCATCTTTCCATCACAGTTTGAGTAACATTGCTCTGGATCATAAATGTGCTATTTGAGCAGATTAAAGAAACTAGCCTGACTTGTTCCTAAAACTGACCCTGACCCAGTCTGAGACCGATATGCTCGGCCATATCACAAACCTGGTGACATTTAACATTTGTTGGGAGCAGTGGAGGAGTGGGACTAGAAAAGGAAACAGTGACCCCAAAACCCGTGAACTATAGACCGGTGAGCCTGATGTCAGCGGTGGGAAAGTTGTTGGAGGGGATTCTGAGGGATAGTATTTACATACATTTGGGAAGCCAAGGGCTGATCGGGTTAGACAACGTGGCTTTCTGCATGGGAAATCATGTCTCATTAATTTGGTTGAGTTTTTTGAAGAGATAACAAAGAAGATTGATGAAGACAGTTTGGTAGACATTGTCTATATGGACTTCAGCAAGGTGTTCATTTAAAGAACAAAGAGCAAAGAACATCTACAGCCCAGAAACAGGCCCTTCAGCCCTCCAAGCCTGAGCTGATCCAAATCTACTGTCTAAACCTGTCGCCCAATTCCTAAGTATCTGTATCCCTCTGCTCCCCATCTACTCATGCATCTGTCCAGACGCATCTTAAATGAATCTACCGTGCCTGCCTCTACCACCTCTGCTCGCAACGTCTTCCAAACGCCCACCACCCTCTTTGTGAAGTACTTACCGCGTGTATCCTTCTTAAACATTCCACTTCTCACTTTGAAAGCACGACCTCTCGTTATTGAATCCTTCAAACTGGGAAAAAGCTTGTCTCGATCCACACTGATTCCTAAAGAAGGGCTTATGCCCGAAACGTTGATTCACTTGCTCGTCGGATGCTGCCTGGTCTGCTGTGTTTTTCCAGCACCACATTTTTCAATTCTGTCCACCCTGTCTATACCCTTCATGATTTTGCAAACCTCAATCAGGTACCCCCTCAATGTCCTTTTTTCTAGTGAAAGTAAACCTAACCTACGCAGCCCCTCTTCATAGCGAGTATTTCATTCTGATTGGTAGACAGATTAGTAAGGTTCGGTCACATGGGATACAGAGGAAGCTAGTCACAATTGGCTTGAAGGAAGAGGGGTATTTTTCAGACTGGAGGCTTGTGAGCAGCAGTGTGCTGTAAGAACCAGTACTGAGTTCACTGCATTTCATCATTTATGTCAGGGTTTTAGATGTGGATATTGGGGCCATAGTTAGTAAGTTTACAGATTACATCAGAAAGGTGGTGTAGTAGATTACCTCAGAGCACCACGAGACCACAATTAGATGCGACAAAGGGACAAGGAGTGCCAGATGAAGTTTAATTTAAATAAATACGAAGTTTTGCAGTTTGGGAAGGCAAATCATGGCAGAAATTATACACTGATGTTAAGGTCCTGGAGAGTGTTGTGGAACAAAGGGACATAGGACTGCAGGTACATTGTTCCTTGAAAGTGGAGTCGCAGGTGGACAATGTGGGACAGAACATATTTGGCACATTTGCCTCAATCAGTCGGAGCATTGAGTATAGTGGTTGTGGTGGTATGTTGTATTTGTATAGGATGTTGGTGAGGCCACTTTAAGAAGACTACGTACAACTCATTGTCTGCAGAAATTATTTAGACATCGATGTTCCAGGACTGGAAGTTTGAGCTTCGTGGAGAGATTGATTAGGTTGAGGTGCTTTCTCCTGGAGTGTCAGAGGCTGACGGGTGACATTATAGAGGTTCACAAAACCAGCAGTGGCATGGATATTCTAAACAGCCAAGTTCTTCTCCCCAATGTAGGGGAATCCAGAACAAGAGGGCATAGGTTGGAGGTGAAAGGGCGAATGATTTCGAAGGGACCTGAAGATAAACGTTTCACACAGAGAGTGGTGTGTGTACAGAAAGTGCTGTCAGAGGAAGTGGTGAAAGCGGTTACAATCGCACATTTAGAAAGTATCTGAAAGAAGTGGGATATTGGTCAAATGCGGGCAAATGGGACTGGATCAGATTTGATATCTGATCGGAGTGAACAGGTTGGACTAACGGGTCTGTTTCCGTTCTGCATGACTCTCTGATTCGATAAGAAGGATGACAAATAATTCTGAAAGGCCCTTTCAAGTCGGAATCCTCTTCACTGGAAGTGTATTGTGCCTCCATGCTCACATTGATTGAAAGCTGCATTAGTTAAATATTTGACAGAAGTGTGAGTCATGCACAATGGGATATAGACAGGGAAGTGGGGCTGAGACCCCAACCTGATCAGCCAAATCTTAGTGCCTGGTGGAGAAGGCTCAAAGTATCTATTGACCCACTCCTGCTCCTCAGTCCCATGTTTCTGTGTTCCATTCAGCCCATCAAACCTGCTCGACAGGAGCACTTAGATGCTACTTCCTGCTATAAAATGGTGCACAGAAACACAGACAATTCAGCCCTTCAAAACTGTCCCACACGCTTTGAGGTGATTTGGGAAGTGTAATTGGAAAATCCAGGCACGGGTATGAAAGAGGCCCCTCATCTCTCTTTGCAGAGCTTCCCCTCTCTGCAACTTGTTTCATTTGTTGGTCATGTTTAGACCCAAGTTCACTGAGAATACAGCCCCCATACCTCACCCAGAGATGGCTCACAGAATCCTCTGGTCTCCCTGACTGCAATATGCAACAACAGAGCATTCATGAAAATAACACCCACTAACACTCCAATAACAGAATGTGAGAACTTCAGAAACAGGGGCAGATCGTTCAACCCCCAAGCCAGCCTTGCCCTTCACGAAGATCATGACTGATCTGCTCTTGGTCTCAAATCCTTTTTCATACCCAATTCTTCATAGCCCTCAACTCTCTGACAGGTCAATATCCATCTAGCTCCTCTTCAAATACTTTCAGTCATCTAGCTCCCCAACACTCTTGAGAAGAGAAATCCTGACATTCAATCCGACCTGTTTGAAGAAAGCACTTGCTTCTCCTATATCATGGTTTATTGATGTGAACAAAAGAGGTTGACACAAGGGTTCAGGTAAAAATGACTGGCCCTGATATCAAGGCAGTGGTTAACTTCTGTTGACATCAAGGAGCTTAACAAAACTGGACTTAATGGGAATTAGAGTAACCTCTCCAGTGTTTGGGGTCAAACATGGCACAAAGGAAGATGGTCATCATCTCTGTCCTGGGTCAGATCTGTGGGAGATCCTCAGGGTAGCTTCGTCTCCACAAACATCTTCAACTGCTTCATCAATGTCTCCCCACCCCCACCCTCCCCACCATAAGATCAGAAGTGGGGATGGTCAGAGAAGATTCCACAATGTTCAGAACATCTTGTCCCCCCTCAGCTCCTGAGTTGGTCTATGTCCGTGTGTAGCAGGTCCAAGACACACTCAGGCTTGTGTTGTTAAAGTGTCGGTAACATTCATGTAACAGCACTGCCTGACACTGCACAGTGCCACAGTAAAACAAGAGTTCATTCAGCACCTCACGCTCGTTTCACAGGAATATGAGGAAGCCATTCAGCCCATTGATATTATTGGAGTAGAACAGGGACAGCCCACTCAGTACCTCCGGCCTATTACTCAGGAAGAGAAGGAGTCTAGTGTGATGGACCACCAGAGCCCCTCGAAATATTTGAAGGCAGTAGCGTAGACTCTAATGTTTTCTTATTTTAAAGGGAATGTAAAGTGTCTGTTAATGATGCAATGTGACAGCATCAAGAGAAAATTCAGAGAGAGGAGCAGTCAGGAGACATTCCCTAAAGCTTCCAACTCTGTGGAGACCCCAATAGTTTCTGATGTTACTGAGAAACCAAAACCCAGAGATCTTAACCTGTGAGAGATGGCCACACTCATTCAGGCTGCATTAAAATTAACCTAAGGCCTCCCCGAGCTGTTACTCAAATGTTCTTAACTATCCAGCTTGGTAATGATTGTTCAATCTCTCTCTTAAAAGAATACAGGACAAAATAACCTCTTAAAGCTACAGCATCATCAGACTTGTCAGTACATCGACCTGTCAAACAGGAACCGGGGTAACCCAGTCAGGCACTTGGCCTTGTCCAATCGGACGAGGAAGATGCCAATCAGCCCCTTGAGTCACTTATACAGGAACAGCAGGAGGCCATTCCCACCTCAATGCACTTACACGGGGCAGAATGTGGTAATTGATGCTGGTTCCTGATGAATGTCTTATTCCGAAACGTCGATTATCCTGCTTCTCGGATGCTGCCTGACCTGCTGTGTTTTTCCAGCAATCAACGCTCTACTCTGATCTCCAGCATCGGCAGTCTTAAGTGTCTCCAGATTGATGCTCTAACATGATGAACAATTGGAGCAGAGGCTGCACAGACAGACTGTTCCACGTTGTTCCTCCTGGCTCCGTTGCTCATGATACACATGTAGGACTTTAACGTGGTTAGGAGGGAAGCCATATGTCTTGTGTGAAGTCTCAAGAAAGCACCTTCCATCTCCGAGAAGCCAGCCTGGTGTTCTCTATGTAAGGCGGAAGCTGGTGGGAATGGCTACCTGTTTCAGATGGAAGGTATTGTGGCTGCTGTTGGGGATTGTGAACAACCTGGCGTTCAGGACAGGGTTCACACGCCGACGGCACAATAACGTGGGGAGAATTCGTAAAGGCATATAAACTATTCGGAAAGCCATGTTAGATTGATGAGTGGACTCTCTAAGTTCAAATAATGGTGATCTTACTCGTGTTGATCTTGTCTAGTGCACGTCCTGTTCAGTATAACCTGTATGCCTTACTCTGTCCAAGTCTATTTCCACCCTATGATCTGTCTGGCCATGCTTACTATGACCTGCCCCCACTGCTCATAAACAAAGTGTTTCCCTGTACTGAGGTACACGTGACAATAAATCAAACCAATCAATCCTGGGTAAAGTATGGAATTTCTCACACTGCCAATGTGTCTTTTGGAAATAAGTCATCGCTGTTACTCCTCGTGTTTTAGCTTCACCATTTTTTCGTCTCTCACAACTCTACAGGTTAAACACGTAGCTTCTTTACTCTATCCTCATGTTACCATCACTGGTGTCTGTGGTAAGAAGATCATTCCTTACAAAGGACATCAAATCTGTAGAGAGTGCCCCAAATGCTCTCTCAGCAAGGCTCTACAACAGCAGGAAGATGGCTTTACTTATATACTCGAATCATCTTACAATGAAGGACAGCATACCATTGACTGCACCCATTACTTACACAGGCTTTGATTCGGAGCAGTTAGCATCGACTTGTGAGTGGGAGATCATGCTTCCCAAATTTGTTTGCGTTCTTTGATGAAGTGACCAGGAAGGTTGATGAGGACAGAGCGGTAGACATAGTCTATATGGATTTCAGTAAGGCCTTTGATAAGGTCCCAAACGGCAGGCTGCTCTGGAAGGGGACACCACGTGGAATGCTGGGGGAACTGGCAAATTGGATACACAGTTGGTTTGATGGTAGAAGGCAGAGAGCGTTTAGTGGAAGGATGCTTGTCAGACTGGAGGCTGGGTCCATAGCTGTTTGTTATCTATGAATTAGTTGAGAATGTACAAGGCATGATTAGTAAGTTTGCAGATGACACTAAAATAAGTGGGAGCATGATCAGTGAGGAAGTTTATCAGAAATTGCAGCAGGACATTAATCAGGTGGAGAAATGGGCAGAGAAATGGCAAATGGAATTTAATGTCGATGCGTGATGTCTTACATTTTGGGAACTCAAATCAAGGTAGGAGTCTCATGGTGAATGGGAGGATCTTCAAGTGTGTAGTGGGCAGAGTGACCTTGGTGTTCAGGTGCACGGTTCTCTGAGAGTGGAGTCACAGGTAGGCAGGGCAGTGAAGAAGGCTTTTCGCACACTCGTCTTCATCATGTAGGACATTGAGTATAGAAGTTGGGAATTTATGTTGCAGTTACACAGGACTTTGGTAAGGCTGCACTGAGAGTATTGTATTCAGTTTTGTCACCTTGTTACAGGGAGGATGTTATTAAATTAGAAAGAGTGCAGAAGAAATTTTCAAGGACGTTGCCAGGATCCAATGGTCTGAGTTATAGGGAGAGTTTGGAAAAGCTAGGACCTTTTCTTTAGCATGTAGAAGACTGAGGAAGTCCTTATAGAGCTGAATAAGATCATGATGGTAGGGTTCATGCTCTCAGTCTTTTTACAAGGTTTAGAGAATCGAGGACGAGAGAGGATGAGTTTAAGGTTAAAGGGGAAGGAATAAAAGGGAACCTGAGGGGCCACTTCTTTACACAGAGGCTGGTACGTGGATGAGCTGCCAGCAGATGTGGTTGAGGGGGTTACATTAACAACATTTCAAAAGCATTTGGATAAATATGTGGATAGGAAAGGACTGGAAGGATATGGGCCAACTGCAGGGGATTGGGGTTAGCGTGGATGGACATTTACAACATAGAGTGAAACCCCTCTGTGAATTAAAACCAAACACCCAGAAAAGCTGGCCTCACCTCGTCGTCGGTTAAAATATGAGTGACACAGATCTCCTACATTCCACTATTTAAACAAAAATTAGCAAGTTAGTTTCTTAACTTTAATAGTGAACACTAAACAACAGCTACTCACAAAAACAAGCCCCTCTTTTCTTAGCTACTTACTATCTGAATCCGACTCTGGAAAAATATTCTGTTCAAAAAGCCCACATATTAACCATTACAATCTAAAGACCACACAGTCTCTATCTTCCCCGCTGTGTTCACTCTTCCAGCTGCTGATCTCCCTGGGTCATTTTTTTTATTGCTTAGGTTTGACACGAACATGTGTCTTTGATAGAGAGTGTTTGAGATGGCCAGTTCGCACTCCTGCTCTACAGCAGTTACTCTGCTGCTGGATGGCAGTGGCTCTCCCTCTAGTGTTCAAATGCTGGGTTTATATACTCCCAATGATACAACAATTCTCATAATTGGATTGCTTTCCAAATGTCCAAACAATAATATTCAAGTTCCGTTGGCTTCTGGTATCCTGAACGTTATTTAAAATCTTTTGTTGTATTTGAATTGTTGTCAAAACAGCAACCAAAACTGAGGTCTCCATTTCCTAGCTAATTGTGACATATGGAACAATCTGACATTTAGCTGGCATCTGTGCTTTACTTTCTATTCAACAAAACCCGTTCTATCTTAAAGTGACCTGACATGCTTTCGGCTTCATAAGACCTCCCTCCTTCAGAAAACAAAAGAACCATCAGAATGAAAAGATGGCTTCGTTTCTTTTCCTCTAATTCTTAATGCCATTATTATGAAATACAAAAGTATTAATCTCAATTATGTCATTAATATTAATTTTGTACACCTATTTAAACCGGAATAAGTCAAATCTTATCTAAACCTTTTCCTTTAAATCCGCGATAACACATCTGCTATCACATTTTAGGACCCACAGCATGTACATTTCGTAAGTTTAAAGTTGGTGTGATAAGACTCCAATGAAATACTCTCATATTCTGGTCTTTAAATATTCCAAAATACGTGAGAGGTTTGTCGTTGTCCACAACCATCTCCGACAATTTATTTGTCACATAAACATTAAAATATTGTCGGGTCAGTGCAAAACTTGATCATTCTTTTTCAATAATGGAGAATGTTGTATTTTTCTTTCTGGTGGATATTGCGTTTTTTGACAAGGAGCCAATTAGCCACTCAAATCCATCATAACCTTTCTGTATCAATACATCTCCAAACCCTAAATCCCTAGAAGCAAATAGAATTTTCAAAGGGTTTCAGAATACTTGGTATAGCTAAAACTGGTGCGGTGATTAATCCTGCTCTAAAATTCTCAAATACCTCCTGGCATTGTTCTGTCCACCACAATTCTGTTTCCTTCTTTAATAAATCCATCAGTGGTGCCAATACGCTGGTGAAGTTTGGAACAAACTTCCGATAGAATCCATTCAGTTCCAAAAATCGAAGCACCTCTTTCTTCGAGGACGGTCGTGGAAATTCCACAAAGCCCTTCGTCTTTGTGTCCCATGGGGTCAATCTTCCATGTCCAATGTAATGTCCCAAGAACGTCACCACTGCCTTCGCGAATTCTGTTTTCTTTAAGTTTATTACCAAGTTTGCTTCTTGTAATCGTTCAACATGCTCTGCCAACTGTAACATGTGAGCTTTCAATCACTTGCTAAAGGTCACTACATCATACAGATAAACGACGCAATTTGTTCATCTGACCATACCTCTGTTCCTGAGTCACTAAACCTGCCTTGGAAGGGGATTCCTATCACTGGTGGCAATACTAATACGTCATCCCCACAGGAAATCGTCAACATTTCAGAGTTTCTATCTGCCACGTGCTTCATTCTATGCTGTGCCCTTCAGGTGCTGTTTAGATAACTCACCTAATCCATCTAATCTCTCCCTTACCTCACATACATAATCCGAGTGTGAGATCTCTGACTTTGGTCCTGTCAATTTATATTCAATTAATTCCAAAGGACTTCTCACTTCAAATATTAACTCAAAGGAAGTAAACTGAGTAGATTTATTTCGGGCAAATAATTTTTGTCCAATGACAAACAATTTAATGAGACACCATCATTCCAATCATTCCGGTAATCCTGACAGTACACTGTTTATATGGTCTTCAGCGTCTGATGCTAACTTTCCAAGGCACCCTGGGATTCAGGATGGGACGCCCTTGATTGAAACTGTTGTATGCCTAAGCTATCCATGACTTCCTTAAACAGCTGATTGGTAAAATGAGACCTTGGTCTGATTGAATCTCTCTGTGGAGCCCACAGTGAGTAAAAAAAAGCTACCAACCCCCCCACCTCCCTTTTTTACCTTAACACTCCATAATAAAATTGCCTCTGGAAATCTGGTAGACACATCAGTTATGGTGAGCAAATATTAGTTTCCACTTTTATTTTAGATAGGGGAGCTACACAACTCATCATAACCTACGTGAAATGTTCATCGAATGCAGGAATTGGTAACAAAGGTTCTGGCTTTATTACTGCCTGTGACTTACCTACCAATTAGAATGTTTGACATGTACGTCAAAAAATAACCACGTCCGTGTGCATTACAGGCCACTAGAAATGCCTCTGTACCTTAGCCTGAGTCTTCTGTACACCTAAGTGACCCCCTGCAGTTAGTTTATGTGCTACCCGTAACACTGTACGCAACCTCAAAAACAATCTGGTGCACTTCGGACCATTTCCCTTCTGCAGTAACCGATCGGGGTCTCCATTTTAATTTTATGATTCTATCTTTAAGTTAATAACGTTCGACAATATATTTTGATTCCTGTTCTGTGTGTGTGCATGTGTATGTGTGTGTGAATGTGTGTGTATATATCTGTTGTAAGTCCATGAGCCTTTCTGGACTAAACCCCTCTGCCTGATCCTCTGCCTGTTCAGGTTTTTCCTGCACCGTGACATCAAACAGGGGGTCAGTTCACTGCACATCAACTCCTTTCGCTTTTGATTACGGTTTTCCTTCCTGCTCTAACTTATGACAGTGGAATCTTGTTACTATACAGTCTGGAAAAATCCTGGGTATTTTTCTTTTAACTCCCCAATTCCCTAGTTTTCCTTTTGCCTTCCCCAATACAAGGGGTGCCACTCCCACCTTGGATCCTGTCAAATCGTTCACAAGAATAAACTGTATTCCTGGAAATGACAGTCTGTTACTCACTGTCACTGTTACTGCCCCAACCTTGATTTGGCATTCCATCCTGATGTTACACAAGGGAGTACTTAATTTCTAACCCCATTCCACAAATTGTTACGGTCTTGATTAATATGTCAGAAAGAGTGAAAATACTTTCATCTCTCACTATTAGAGGGTGAGAGAAAGTGAGGGCTGCTGATGCTGGAGGTGAGAGTTGAAAAGTGTGGGGCTGGAAAAGCATAGCCAACCAGGCAGCATCTGAGGGGGAGAAGAGTTGACGTTTCAGGCATAAATTCTTCATCAGGAAAGTGGGAGGTGGGGTAAGGGAGGGGGAGGGGACCGAGTAATAAATAGGAGAGTGGGAGTGGAGCTGGGTGTAAGATAGCTTGGAAGGCGATAGGTATACGCAGGTGGGGTGTGATGGTGATAGGTCGTAGAGGAGGGTGTTGTGGATCGGTGGTAGGACAACTAGAACCCTCAAACTAGAACCATCATCAACGTTGACTTCACCAAATTCCAAATCTCCCCTCCCCCAACCTCTGCCAGATTGAACCATTCAATCTAGCTCTGCCCTCTTGAACCACCCTAACTGACCAGCTTCCTTCCCACCTATCGACTCCACCCTCCAAACCGACATATCACTATTACTCCCACCTACATCTTCTTATCGCCTTCCCAGTGACCCTCCCACCAGCCCAGCTACTACCCTCGTATTTATCTTTCAGCCCCATTGTCCCCCCACCAAATTCCTGACAATCGGTTTCTGCCTGATATTCGATTGTTCTGCTTTTCGGATGCTGCCTGATCTGTTGTGCTTTTCCAGCGTCTCACTTCTCAACTATTTGAGATTGAGCAGATCCCATATCTCACAAAATTATAACTTCTTGTCCTTCTCCCCCTGATCTTTCTAAGTAAACTTTATCTACTGAGGCTAATTCTTTCAGAGATCAGGTACCGACTCCATACCCAGACCCTGCCTCGGCTGTGCACTCTCCTGCAGCTCCTCGGCTCCACTTGGGGTCTCCTTCAGCAGTTTCACTAATGCCACTGGCTTAGCCTCTTCTACCTCATCTTTCCCCAAAGTGCCTTCCTTCAACGACCATCACTGTGTGTCCCAGCTTACTTCAATGAAAACACCTTTTTACCAGTGCCCTTCTTAAACCATCAGCACTGTCATTTTATGTGTTCCACTCCCTTATACTGAGAACACCTGAGGCCTTTCACCTCCTTTCAACCCCTTTGGGCTTCTTTTTTCACCTGTGGTAAACTATTGTGCGCTACTGTTCGCTTTGTAATGTGTGAACTTCCCTTCTCCCAATTTCTATCCCTTATAGCATGAAAGTTCTCCTGGAAGCGAAATTTCATCTCATGCACCAATACATAGTTACCTGCTATTTCTGCCGCGCTTCTCGCTTCTTGAACTTTCTGTTCGTGCACATGTATTTTTACGATCTCTGGAAGTGAGTCTTGCAACTTCTCCAGCAGATTAATCTCCCTTCGAGCCTCACAGGTCTGATCTATTTTTAAGTCCAGCACCCATCTATCAAAATGACTGCAGTTAATTCTTTCAAACTTAACAAAAGTCTGACCTGGTTCCGTCTCTATTTTTATGAACCTCTGTCTATATGCTTCTGGTACCAATTCATAACCAATCAAAATAGCCAATTTGACATCTGCATAATCTCTTGATCCCTCATCTGACAGCGATGCACATACCTCACCAGCTGTGCCCACCAGCTTAGTCTGAACTCGCATGACCCACAAGTTCACTGGACACGTAATCTGCCGAGTCATTTTTTTCAAATGAAATAAAAAAGGTTTTGACATTTTTCTCACCGAAATATGGCAAGGCGCTAACATAGTTGTATACATCCCGATGTTCTCCCTTCATCTCCATCCTGTTAATTTAACTTTCTTGTCGAATTTCCAACTTCTGAATCTAAAATTCTCTCTCTCTTTCTTTTTCCTCTCCTTCACTTCTTTTCTCTCTCTGTTTCCGTCTCTTTCTTTATCTTCTAACTTCAGCTGCCATATTTGCAATTTAAGTTTTATCTTACTCGACTGCACTCGTCTGTTTCTCTGATACATCAAAGTGCTTTACCAACTCCATTACAATTTCAGCTTTCCTTTTTTCACTGGTTAAACCCAATTCCAACCTATTTGCTAATTCTAAAAAATGTCCTCCTTTTGTCTTTCTAAACTTTCTTGGCAAATTTGGGAACCTCTTTAGTAATGTTAAAAGCCTTTTCTCTCACTTTTAATTTAAACCACCACCAGTAAACAAAATTAAACAGATTTTCCGACCGCTTTTATTTGAAGATCTAGGTCACTAATTGCAACGTGTTGGAATTTGCTGGGACATTTTGTACCCGAAATCTGTTCAAATCTGTCCAAGTCCCATATGGCAGGGCCCGAAAGTGTGGAGACATCTACGTCGAGCACTTCTGTTAATTAAAACCACAAACCTAAAAAGCTCACCTCACCTCGTAATCTGTTAATACATGAGTGACAAATACCTCACAAATTCCACTAATAAAAGAAAAATAACCGTTTGTATGTATGCAAGTTAGCTCGCTGTGCTTGAAGGTTTGTTTTCTGACGATTCGACACTATGACTAGGTAACATCATCAGTGAGAGTCTCTGCTGAAGTGCTGGTGGTATGTCGCGCCTCTCTATCTATAGGTCTTGGGTTCTTAAGATGGGTGATGTCATTTCCAGTTCTTTTGTTTTACAAGAGAAGGTAGATAGGATCGAAATCGATGCGTTTATTGATGGACTTCTGGTCAGAATGCCATTCCTCTAAGAACGTCCTTTCGTATCTTAGTATGTGTGTGCATTGTCCTAATCAAAATGGTGCCCTTCTTTGCCTGTATGTATGGAACATAGTGATAATGGGTCATGTCTTTTGGTGGCCAGAATTCAATATATTGGCCTGTTGGATACTTTCCAAAGCTAGTGTATGTCATATTATTGGAGATAAAAATTCTGGCATCAGAGCCAGCAATTGAACACGTTACTCTGTTGTCCATGCCCTATACAAAGGACCACAGTACACAAGAATTGCCAACACATTGAGGGATGTGCATCTACTTCTTTCGATGATTTAGGTTTCTCATTTTTCACATTTCCTCATCTATGTTGTCTCGCTTTTTCTCTCTTTGTATCTAGTTAAGAAATTTACCAATTATTCTTTGCGGCTCCTCTCTCAAAGCTCCTTCTTTCGGTTTATATCTATTGGTCTCTTCTTGATGTAATGTGATTATAATTGAACAATGTAACTACAATGACATGTGGGAGGAGCTGGCCAGAGTTAATTGGAAGGGGAGCCGAGCTGGGCAGACCATGGAACAGCAAAAGCAGGAATTTCTGGGGATATTTCGGAGGATATCAGAAATTCTCCCAAAGGTGATGAAACATACTCATGACAGGACAAGGCAACCATGAGTAATAAGGCATCAAACCAAAAGAGGAAACATACAATGTGGTGAAGATGATTGGGAATCCAGAGAATTCATTGGCTCGGAAACTACATAAGGCTGGCATCACTGTCACTGCAGAGGTCTTAATCATGGTCAGGGAGAGAAACAGAGGAAACACATTCACTTTAAACACAGAAAATGGTATTACGCAAGGAAAAAGATTCAGATGAATTAAACAATTGAATTAAAATCAGTTAATTGGTTTTGCAGAATGTGTCAGATTGAAAGCATGACCCGGGAAGAGACCCTCAGCAGAATGACAGTATGAAAATGGAAGTGTTACCACATCAGAAACCAGAGTAGGTCACTGAGTACATGACTGATGGGTGAATGGGTCTCGATGTGAACTAAGGGACAGACAGCAGAATTGCATTGCAGATCTTGCAGCTCAAAACTGCGTATTTATGTAGTGCTGTCGACTACAGCAGCAGAAGCAAAACAGCATTAACCCACAACCTGTAACTTTTAGCCTCGAATAATTTCCTCAGTCTGCCATTACCATCAATATGATCGATGTTTCAGTAATGACTGTGGGTGAACATGACTGGGTCAGAACCACGTGAACCTAAACCTGACGTGAACCCATTAAAGCTCCCACACTTGACCAACAGATCTGATCGACGCTCCGCAATCCTGTCACATTCTGTCATAACTGGTGATGGATGATTAAACAAATGACTGGAGCAAAGGGCTCCACAAATATCCCCATCCTCAGTAATCGAACAGCTCTGCACATCAGTGTAAAAGACCAGGATGTGGTAGCTGCACCAACCTCAGCCAGAAGTGTGGAGTTGATGATCCACCTCACCCTCGCCATGATACCCACAGAATCACAGATGCCAGTCTTCAACCAATTCATTTTGCTGTACGTGACATGAAAAAACAGCTGAACACAGTACGTACGAAAAAGGCAATGGTCCCTGAGTTATCAAGCAGCACAGAAATAACTTGCTCAGTATAATTTCAGATAGGTCCCCATGTAGAGATGGTGCTGCTGTGAAAAGGTCACTGGATTATTAATCCAGACCAGGCTAATGCTCTGGCAGCTGGTGTAAGTTAAACACAATTGACAAAATATTAAGATGCAAAATATGGTGTCCGTAAATAGTGACCTTCAAGCCAATGTCGATTGTACACACCAATTTGCTTCACAAATGTCCTTTCAGAAAGTGAATCTCCCGTGTTTTCCTGGTCTGGCCTAAACGTGACTGCAGACACACAGACATGTGATAAACTCTTCAATGGTCTCTGAATCCGCCAAACAAGACATTCTATTGTATCAAACTGTTCCGAGGTCTAAAGGATAAAACCGGACAGAACACCCGGCCCCAGCCTCAGTATCGGAAAAAGGGAATGAGAAACACAGTCCTGTTGACCCTGCAGAAACCTCCTTCCTAACATCTGAGAGCTTGTGACAACATTTACAGACTACATAGAAACATCGGGAATGGAGTAGGTCATACAACACATTGAGCCTTCCCCATTCCAGTTCATGTTCAAATATGTACACAATGCACTTTTTCCACACACTGTACACATCCCTTAATGTGATTAACTAAGGGAAACTATAACGTAGGATGTGCAGTAGTCCATTTGGTCTGTCGAGTTTGCTACCCAATTCAATATAATGATACTTTGCCCTTTATTTCCATATTGTTCTCCTTCTCTCCCACCATTCCTTCACTGTCTCTAAATCCTTATTTCTATTCAGTGTCCTGACTTCCAGGTTCGAGCGCATTCCCCAGGTTTACCAGTTGCTGAGTGCAGACATTTATTGTCATCTCATTGCAGAATAGTCTGTCTGTACCTAATACTGTGGACCCTTGTTTTAGACACCAGAGCCTGGGGAATTATTATCCCTGCTTCCAATCCGTCTCAACCTGTCAGAGCTCTATATATCTCACTGAGAACTCCACCCATTTTCCTAAACCCCAAGGAATACAGGCCCAGTCGCCCCAAACTCTGCTTCCACAACAAGCCTGTCATCCAAGATATCGGTCTGGTCATCCTTCACTGCTCTCCCTCAATGTCAGGTTTGTCCTTTATTATGTACTGAGACCAAATCTGCAGAATACTGCATCGTGTTTGAGATCGGGTCTCACCAAAGTTCTCTACAGCTGCAGTAAGACACGCTGACTCCTGGACTCAAATCCCCCTGAAATGAAGGTCAGCAAATCATTGATCTTCCTATCTGGTTCTTGCTCCTGCAATATTGCTTTCAGTGACTGGTCTACAGGGATATCCAGATCCTTTGCAATGTTACAGCTCCCCACTTGGTAGGTCTACATACACTGGGCAGCGTGTGAATGCCATTCCCAGTATTGCCTTGTGGGTTCAGACCTCACTGTGCTGCAGGGACCTCCGAGGGCCGCGCAGAAGGAAACAACAAAAAGGCCCATACGTCACTTTTCAGATCAACATGTTTCAAACAATCCTTTTTCAAACGAAAAGCTGCCAATCTCTTGTTCCAACCAAAGGGCACACTGTCACCTCAACCCACCTTGCTCTCCATCTGCCACGTATTTGCCCATTCACTCCACTTGTCTTAGTCACCTTGAAGCTTTTTTACTACCTTCTCACCCACTCACAATCCAACATCCTTTAGTTCTATCAGCAGGTTGGGATATATTGTATTTGATTCCTGCAACCAAAAGTTTAATGGGTATTGTGAACAGCTGGGGCCTGAGCACAGATCTCTGCGATATCCCAGAAACCTTCCTCTGTTATTTTATTTAAATGATATTTATTTCGTAAATCTGGGTGTGACTGGCTGGGCCAGCATTTGTTGCCTGTCCCTGGTTGCCCCTTGAGAAGGTGGTGGTGACCTGCCTTGTTGAACCGCTGCAGTCCACTGTGGATTCAGTGACAGTAACACCATTGAATGCCAAGGGGCAGGTTCACGGTCTGGCATTTGTGTGACGTGACTATTACTTGCCACTTGTTAGCCTGGATACTGTCCAGGTGTTGTTGTATTTGAACATGGACTGCTTCAGTATCTGTGGAGCCACAAATGTTGCAGAAGATTGTGCAATCATTGGCAAACATCTCCACTTCTGACCTTAAAATGGAGGGAAGGCCATTGATGAAGCAGCCCTGAAGATGTATGGGCCTAGGCCACTGCCCGAGGGACTCCTACAGATTTATCCTGGTGCTGAGTTGACTGACCTTTATCAACCATGACCATCTTCCTACGTGTCAGGTATGATTCTAACCAGCGGGGAGTTTGCCCCTGATACCCATTGATTCCAGTGTTGCGAAGGCCCCTTGATACCACACTTGGTCGAAGGCAGCCTTGATTTAAAGGGCTATCACTTTCACCCCACCTCTGGAATTCAGCTCTTTTGTCCATGTTTGAACCATGGTAATGAGGTCAGGAGCTGAGTGGCCCTGGTGGAGCCCAAACTGGGCGTCATTGACCAGGGTATTGCTGAGCAGGTGCTGCTTAAAAGCACTGAAACCTTCCACCACTTTACTGATGATCGAGAGTAGACTGATGGGGTGGTATTGGCCGGATTGGATTTGCTCTGCTTTTTATATACAGGAGATACTTGGGGTAATTTTCCATGTAATCGGGGAAATGTTGTTGTAACGGTATTGGAACAGCTTGGTGAGGGCAGTGACAAGGTCTGGAGAACAACGTTTAAGGACTATTGCCAGAATGTTGTCAGGGTATGTACCCTCTGAGGTATCCAGTGTCTCCAACTGAATCTGGATATCGTGTGGAGTGAATCAAATTGGGTGATGACTGGTAACTGAATTGTTGAGGGCCACTGGAGGAGGCCGAGATGGATCATCCACTCAGCACTTCTGACTGAAGATTGTTGCGAATGCATGAACGTTATCTTTTACACTTAAGTGCTAGGCTCTTCCATCATTAAGGATGGGGATACTTGTGGAATGTCCTCCTCCGATGACTTGTTTAATTGTCCATAACTATTCTCTACTAGAAGTAGAAGGACTGCAGAGCTTAGATCTGCACCGTTGCTTGTGGGATCACTTAGCTCTGTCTGTGACTAACTGCTTATGATGTTTGGCACACAGGTAGTCATGGTTGGTGGCTTCACCAGGCTGACACCCCATTTTCAGGTATTTCCAGTGCTGCTGCTGCCCTCCTGCACACTCCATTGAATCAAGGTTGATCCTCTGGCTTGATGGTAATTGTTGTGAGGAGGATATGCCAGGCCATGAGGTTGTGCTGGAGTACAATTCTGCTGCTATTGATGACCCACAACATATTATCGAAACCCAGACTTGAGCTGCTAGATCTGTTCAAAGTCTGTCCTATTTAGCATGGTGACAGTGCCATCTAAAATGGTGGAGGTTATACTCAATATGCAAGTGTGACTTTATCTCCACAATGACTATGCGGTGGTCACTCTTACCCGATACTGTCATGGACAGATACTTCTGCAGCTGGCAGATTAGTAAGGCTGTGGTCAAATATGGCTTTTCCCTCTTGTGGGTTCCTTCACCACCTGCCTCAGACCGAGTCGAGAAGTTATATCCTATCGGACCCAACCAGCTCAATCAGTAATGCTGCTGCTGAACCACTCTTTTTGTGGACATTGACGTCCTTAACCCTGAGAACATTTTGTGCCTTTGCCACCCTCTGTGCTTCCTCCAAGTGTAGTTTTTCTTGGAGGAGTACTGACTCATCAGTTGGAAGAGGCTGGTACATCGTAATCAGCAGGAGGTTTCCTTTCCCATGTGTAAACTAACGCCATGAGATTTCATGGGATACAGAGTCACTGTTGAGGACTCCCAGAACAATTCCCTTCAAACTATATCCAACGGTGCCACCACTTCTGCTTTGTCTGTCCTGCTGGTAAGAGAGGAGATATCCAGGGAAGGTGATGGGGTGTCAGGGATATAGTCATACTCACAGAATCAGACCTTAAATACAATGCCAGCCTGTTGCTTCACGTGTCTGTTTATTTCTATTCACTGTCTCCTGCCAGCTGTCCCATTCTAGAAGCATGGCCATATATTCACCCCAATCCACGAAGATTTGCAAACGAGGCTTGGAGCTTTACCAAAATCTTTCAGAAAATCCACATGTTTTACATTCATTGCTTCTCTTTCATTTGTCTCCCAGTCTGTTTCTCAAACATAATTCCCATTTCATAAACCCGTGTTAGAGTTGTCTATGACCATTATTTTCAGCCCCAATAATTTCTCCCAAACGATTGACTTACTATGCTCTATGTTCCATGTACTATTTCGTTTTCCACGCCAGACTTGGTTTTCCTGGTATTGTCAGAAAGTTCTGTGAAGACAGAACTGAAGTATTGGATTCATAGTTTTGCCATTTCCCTGTTTCCCATTCTCCATTCTCTGGTTTCAAACTGGAAAAAAACCTGCACTTTTTTTCATAATTCTCACATTGACATAATTTGAGAAGCTATAACAGTTCACTCTTATAACCTTTGTGAACATTATCTTCAGAAACCCATCAATTCTTGTGTTAAGCTGCTCAATCATTGACCTTCCACATCATACACTCACAGGAACATAGTCTCTGTGCCAACAGAAATACAGCACGATCTATATTAGTCCCACTTTCCGACAAAAGGGTCGGAATGTTATGGCACTTCCAAGTGCTTGTCCAAGTACTTTTAACAGTTGAGAGGTTAACCTTGATAACTCCCTTCTCAGAACGTATTTTCCAGACCCCAACACCCTCTGGGTGAAGAAAAAGTCATCTTTAAATCCTCTCTGAACCTCAAACCCTTCACTTTAAAAATGTGCTCCCTTGTTCTTGACCCTCTGTCTGAAAGGAACAGATGCTGTCTGTCCACCCTGTCGATGCCCCTTGTTAACTTATCCTTCTGAATCACATCCCCCTCAGCCTCTCTGTCAAAAGTAAACAACCCGAGTTTATCCAGCCTCTCTCCATAGCTGATATGCTCCATCCCAGGGAACATCCTGGTGAATCTCCTTTGCAAACCTCTCCAGTACAATCACATCCTTACTTATAATGAGGCTCCCAGAACGACATACAGTACACCATCATGGACTAAACCAAGCCCTGTATAACACTTATAATCTACTCCCTGATTAATAAACGCGACACCGAAGGTTCAATTCTTAACTAGTCCATTACCCTGTTCAGTCACATTCAGGGATGTGTGGAGAAACACCCTCTGAGCTCCCTAGTGTGATGCCAATCATTGTGTACACCCCATGTCTGGTTCCTCCTTCCAAAGTACATCACCTCATTTTTATCAGGATCACATTCCATCTGCCATTGATCTGCCCATCTGATCATTCCACTTGTATTTTCCTTTAAAATCAGAACTTCCTCCTCACTACCAACCACCTGGCCAATCTTTGTGTCAAACACAAACTTGCTTATCACAACTCCCACCCCTCCACCGACTCCCCCTCCAGATTCACATCTATACCATTTATGAATGCTACAAACAATAAGGGACACAGCACTGGTCCCTGTGGTACACCAGGGGACACTGGTCTCCAATCACACAAACAGCCTTCTCCCACCACCCTCTGCCTCCTGACACTACGACAATTTTCGCTGTAACTTTTCAAGTTATCCTTGATACTGTGAGATTTTACTTAATTTTTTTAGTTTCCCATGCGGAACTTTGTCAAGGGCCTTGCATCAAAACTAAATAAGGGACCTCCTCAAACTAATTGAATCAACTCCATTAGTGTGACTTCCCTCTGATAAAGTCATGATGATTATCCCTGATCAAACCTTGCCATTCTGATTGGAGTTCAATTTTCTCCTTCGCTATTTTCTCCAGTAGTTTCCCGAACAGTGATTTAATACTCGCTCGTCTATAGTTTCCTGGTCTATCTCTACCACCCTTACTGTGAAGTGCAATCATAATAGCTGTTTTCCAGTCCTCTGGCACCTCCCCTATTGTCAGATTCTAAATAAAATTTCCAATCAGCGTCTTTCCTCCCTTGACTCCAACATTATCCAGACCTGCAGATTGGTCCAATTTTATACCAGAGAAAGTCTCAAACCGCCGCTCGTATTTTACATCAAACTCTTTTCAAGAGCTTTCCAGTCCATCTTCTCGAATTCTGTACCTGCATCCTCCTTCTCCCAAGTAAAACAGCTGTGATGTTTACATGTAACAATCTATCAATGTTCTCCAGGTTGACACACTGATTGCCCCTTTGGTTTCTAATGTACACTAACTGTTGCTGATTATTCTGTTCTACTTGTACTTGCAGATTATCATGGGATTCTCTCTTATCTCTCCTGCTTGCACCTCTCCATGTCCCTCGGTTGTTCTCTCCCCTCTATGTTTCTAAGTTTCACTAAAATCACCTCTCAGCTTTTGAAACTCGAGATCACAGGCTGAGTTTCCACATCAGACAATCTTGCCATTTTAGGGATTAATCTGGAGAATACCTTTTGCAGTTCGTCTGTAGTATAATCTATCTTAGATTGGGACTCCAAACGGTACACAATACTCTCAGTTTAGTCTCAGCAACACTCTGTGCAGCTGTCGCATGGCATCTTCTATATTTCAATTTCATACACATGAATGTAAACCTATTTTTTCGTTTCCTATTTGCTTGTATTTAGATTACATTGCGTTACAGTGTGGAAACAGGCCCTTCGGCCCAACAAGTCCACACCGACCCGCCGAAGCGCAACTCACCCATACCCCTACATTTACCACTTACCTAACACTACGGGCAATTTAGCATGGCCAATTCACCTGACCTGCACATTTTGGACTGTGGGAGGAAACCGGAACACGCCGGAGGAAACCCACACAGACACGGGGAGAATGTGCAAACTCCACACAGTCAGTCACCTGAGGCGGGAGTTGAATCCGTGTCTCTGGCGCTGTGAGGTAGCAGTGCTAACCACTATGCCACTGTACCACCCAATTCTTCCCAATTCCTTTTACTTTAACTTTTCTTTTGATGTTAGTGGGAGAGTTCTGAAAAAAAGATCTTCTTGAATATCCAACGATACGTTATCCATTAGCTCCTCATTGCCTACGTCCACAAGAATCATCTTCAAACCATTCCAAAAAATGTTTGCCACTTATGGTTTTCGTTTCATCGATGCATTATCATCCTCCCCAGTTTTCCCATTACCTTCTATATATCCAGTAACACGTTCTTTATAATCGACCCCAACAGACACCCGATCGCGGATGACAAGTTACTGATCTGTAGTTCACCACTCTCAATCTTCATCCTTTCTTAAAATGTTGGATAATATTTGTAACCTTTGCCTTATCCAGATTGGCGAAATATCTTTCGGGAATGTATTGGAAAACAACGTGATAATCTGCGATGCAATCAATATGCCTATTGCTGCTTCCTCTGAAATTCTTGTATGAAGTAATCTGATCTGTCAGATTTATAAATACTCAATCCAGCTTTCTTTTAAAACATGACCTCAACACTTATAAGAATGATCTTAGACTTTACTTCCACAAGTCCCATGGTCACTTGGTATTTCTGGGAGAATTTCTGGATATTCTGCCTTGAAGATAGACACAAAGAAACTGTTCCTTTTCCCTGTGATTTCTCTGTTGTCTTCAATAAATTATTCTGTCCGCACACCCACTGTTCCATATTTGACCTTGTTTTTATTTTTGTTTCATACACTCATGTACTTTTTTTTGCAGTCTTTATGTTTTTCTTTCTTTTGTATGCTTTTTCGCTTTTTGATTTTCTTTTCTTGGTCATCCGTTGCTGGGTCCTATATTTCTCCGAATCCACTGGCTTACTACGGTACTTGGCATTTTCCTGTGATCTAATAGATAGTTGAAGGTGAGGCTGAAAGGGTTAGGTCAGAGAGGCGGGTGGACCAGATTGATCGGAAGGAAGAAGAACACATAGGAACGTTCAAAGGTGGGGAGGATGCTGAGTTGGAAGATTGGACTGGGATAAGGTGGAGTTAGGGTAAATGGGGAAACGGGTGAAACCTACATTAATTCCCTGTGGTTGGAGGGTCCCACGATAGAAGAGGAACCTTTCTTCATCCATGCTTCGGGTGGTTAGGGTGTGGCGATGGAGGAGGCCCAGGACTCTCACGTCCTTGGCAGAGTGGAAAGGAGAGTTAAAGTGTTCAGCCACAAGGCGGTGGAGTTGGTCAATGTGGCTATCCCAGATATGTTCTCTGAAATGATCCACCTGCCTTACCAATGTAGAGAAGACCACACTGGCTTTAATGTATGTAGTAGATGAGGCGTTCTGTCTCCCTTCATCACCTTACACTTTCAACCCCACCTTCATCTACCTATCGCATTCCTAGCTACCTCCCTCCTGCCACACCGCCTTCTCATTTATCTCTCAGCCCCCTTCATCATAAGCCTCATTCCTGATGAAGGGCTTATGCCCAAAACGTCAATTCTCCTGCTCCTTGAACGCTGCCTGACTGTTCTCCAGCCTGTTACACAGGAACAACAGGAGGATATTCAGGCCTTCGAGCCTGTTACACTAGAATAGGACGACACTGTTCAGCCCCTCGAGCCTGATATATATTCGAGGCCAATCAGCCCCTCGAATCTATAACACTGGACCCAGAGTAGGCCATGCTGCACCAGTATCCTGTTACACAGCAACAGGATCAGTCCATTCAGCCTGCTGAAGTCCGTAACATAGGAACTGGAAGTGGTCACACAGTGACTGGAGATTGTTACACTGGGATAACAGGAACCATTCAGACCCACTGAGTCTGTTGCAATGGAAATGTGTTTGGATAAAAACTATCTGATACTTTTTTCGTGAGAAAGGAGGAGGTAATTCAGACACGTGTCTGTTGTATGGGAACAAGAGAAGACCAATCGCTCCCTTCGTTCCATCTCTGGGATACATGAGGAGACCGTTCAGTATCTCCACCGATTATGGAGAAATATGAGAAGACACATCAGACCCTCAAAATGTTACACAGCAACAGGAAGTTTCCATAATCCCCCACCCCTCTAACGCATCAACAGGACGTGGTCATTTGGCCTTGGAGATGACAACATGGGAACACCAGAAAGACTTCATCCCATCGATTTTGTAGACCAGCAGGATGATGAGTCCAGTCAGCCACACATACCGCTTATGCAGCAATTGGAGTACATCTCTTAAAACATTTTGCCCATCAAACAAGAATTCAAAGAAAACGTAAAGGTTTTAGAAAGGGAATAACTCATAATAACTGAATACATTAGGGAGTAAAATGTAACAATAAAGTATTGTAATTTAAGGCAAATTATTCGAATCCATTGTTGTGGACATTTGCAAGCGTAAACCACAATTCATCGGAGTCAACATGGTTTTACAAAGGATAAATCATGATTGAAGTGTTTTCTTGAGTTATTTAAAGATATGACAAACAAGGTGGATAGTGGGAATCCTGAAAATGGAAGATAGCTGGTCTTCGTGAAGGATTCAGATACGTCGCTTCTCCAAAGAGTGAGTTGTAAGATCAGACAGCATCAGTTTAGCAGTAATTTATTGGCTTGGATGGAGGATTGGTTAACCAACAAAATACAGTCAGGTGAATAAACTGTGTCATTTTCTATTGGAAAATGCAACTTGTTGGGTGCCATAGATTTCAGTTCTCATTCTTCAACCATTTGTGATCGACATTATTACTCGGTTGACGGGATAGAAAATGCTATAGCGACATTTTCAGATGACACTAACATTGGTGGGAAATTACTTCGGAATGATAATGCAAGAGATTTTAAAACTATGTGTATAGATTGGGTGAATGGGCAAACATTTGGCAATGAAAATTAAAGTGGATCAATATGGGGTTATTCAAGTTGGCCAGCCTAATAAAAAGGCAAATTATTTTCTAAATGGAGAGAAACTTCAAAGTGCTTAAGTGCAGAGGGATCTGGGTGTCTGCTTGCATATCACAGAAAACTTGCTTGCGGGTACTTGAAGTAATGAGGAATGCAAGCATAACTTCAGCGTTTATTTGTAAAAGGATAGAGTAGAAAGGTTGCTGTAACTATGCAAGGCATTAGTGAGGCTGCAACTGGACGACAGTTTGGGTGTCCTGCAGAATGAGGTATTTCCATTGGAGGCAATTCAGAAGAGCTTCATTAGATTGATTCCATATTTGAAGTATTTGTCTTTTGAAGAGAAATTGAGCAGTTTAGGCCTATACTCTCCAGTTTATAAGAATAAACGGAGAGCTCATTGAGGGCTGTGAAATGCTAAAGGTCATTGACAGGGTAGCTGTGGAGTGGATATTTTTTCATGTGGCGCAATCTACAATAAGAGACGAGAGTTTGAGGATCGAGAGAGGGCAGGAAAGTGGAACAGAGGCTGCGATGACATCAGCCATGAATGTATTCCATGGCGGAGCAGGTTCGAAGGGTTGGATTCCTGACTGATTCTCCTCGTTCATATTCAGCTTTACGACTGTGTTACACAGTAATGGGGGAAGATTATGTATCAAACAGGAAGCAGGAACTCCGGATAAATCAGTCTAAATCAGTTTGACAGAACGTCACCAGTGGAGTCACACAGTGACCAGTGCTGGGTCCTCCACTATTTACAATCTATATCAATGATCAGGAGGATGGAACAGATATAGAAATACTGAGTTTGGTGATGTCGCTGTGATAAGCAAGAGATTAAATTATCAAGAGAGAGTGGAGGGTCTACAGATAGATACAGAGAGGTAAAGGCAATGGAGAATAATTTGGCAGCTGCAATATAACATGATATAATCTGTCATTTCATTTACAGTAATAATGGAAGGCAGTCTGTTACTGAAATGGAGAGGGATTACTGGGATTAATGATACTGTGTACTGGGGGGTTCACTCAGACCTGTTCAGACATGGGAGGTTTTGCTCTATCCCTGATCGTCTGCTCCTTGATGCTCCAAGTGACCCCATTGTTCTCCGTACACATGGAATGTTTTGAAGTGTTTGGTTGGTGATGGGGGATGCTATTTTCAAACGTGTATCAAGGGGATGGCCTTTCTCCAAGATACATTCATTCCTTTCTACATGGAGATCTGAAGACGATGGGAATGGCTGCCTGCTTGTGAATGAAGAGGCTGTGTCTGCATTGAGGACAGGGGTATTCACTAACATGATGTGCTGTGATGGGCACGCTGCAAGATTAATACAGAGAGTGCTCCTTCAGATCCTCTACCTCTCCCCATTGACACGGCTACTCCATGTACACCATCAGGAATCCCATTATACTGGATACACCCGGCAGTTCCCTGCTGAGGGTGAAACAATGTATTTTCCTCATCCACCATATATATCCTCCATCACTGAATGGTTTCATTGATGGCAACATACTGGGGGATGATGGATATGTCACTCAGTCCTGTTTGAAAAGTTCCAGAACATAGAAGCTTAATGAAACTGTGACCCTAACAGCCACTGGCAGCACCATCCTCCCCCTGGTGTGAAGATGCAGGACGTGTTAAAGAAGGTGACACCGCTCTGTGACCAGCTCCTTGTTCAGTCAGGGTCCCCTCACACTCTGCTCCTGGGTTAAGTGGAGCTTGGGAAGCTGTTCCTGGAAAATCCGGGGTGGACACAGCAGATCCCTTTCCCCACACACACTCACTGCGTTGTTTCAAAGCTTCCTTTATCTGCAACCTCTGCTCCATTTGTTGTTCATGTTGCAGACCCAGATGTTGTAACTACAGTCCCCAGGCTCCATCCAAAGTTGGGTCACCAAATCCTAAGGTCTCCCTGAATGTCTGAGGCAGCTCACAGCACAACCTCCAGCAAACCATCCCCAGCTGCTGCACTAACTTTTCAATAACAGGAGTCAGTCAGAAACCCCTCGTCTATAAGTGTTATGAACCAGACCAGATTCTCGCAAAATATTTTAAGTAGGCCGCTTAGACCAAAACCTTTCCTTATTTTGAATATAGATGTGAAGTGTGCTTTCTAGATATGTTGTGACTGGTCAAACCACTCGACATTAAGCAAAATATAATCTATTTAAATGCTTTCGTTAAAATACAATCAAAGAAAAGAATATTTCAGGATGGCTTATATGTGGAACACTAACACAAACAATAGATACCGTACCTTCTTGGTATACACTGCTTGGCACAAAGATATATTCAAATACAGATTCTTACATGCAATTTTCTTATCCAGGAGAAATGAACATCAACAGAGATCTCAGAGAGAAAGGCAGCGAGGAATCATGTATTGAGACCTCCAACCATTCTGGGACCCTGAACAGCTTCTGGATGCTGCAGCTAAAAACAAAACGAGGAAACCTGGTCTGGGAGAGCTGGCCACTGCCCTTCCATTGTTACCACCGTTTTAATAAAACCTAAAGGCTTTCTCAGTTATTTACTTAAACTGTTTTCAGACACAGTTCCGCACCTCTGCCTTTAAAACGTCTCTTCAAAAACAAATCCAAGAGAAAATAACCTTTTTACGGTGATAGTATCCTCCCGACTCCATCGGTAATAAAATAATCCATCAATTCCAACCGTGGATTCATTTCAGACATCCTAAACTTCCTCTGTTAGTAGACTGGAATGAATGTAAATTACATTGACTCTGAGCAGACAAATGTTCACAACTCGATTCGATGTCAGTCATTTTACTCCTGCCACAGAATGCCTTTTGTTTTTCTTCATCCAAGTCTCCACACTGTGTCAAAACTTACTTTTTCTCGCCCTGTCAAATTGAATGGCAGCAAGAATAAGCTCAGTCGAAACAGACTGGTATTTTTCTCCCTACATTTCTCCAAAAACTTTAAGAGGTCACGATCAGTGATAAAGATTTGTCTCAGGTATGTTATTCGCAATTTAAATGCTGAAATATTGTAACACCAACACCAAGCTCAAGGCCTCCTTCCTCATTGTGGAATAAATCTGTTCATGTTTCCACTGGACACTCTGACCACATGTTACATAATGGAGCACTTCCCAACTCTCCAATAGTCCCTCTGAATGACATAGCTCCTCATTCTGGATTAGTGGTGCTGGAAGAGCACAGCAGTTCCGGCAGCAACCAAGTAGCTTCGAAATCGACGTTTCGGGCAAAAGCCCTTCGTCAGGAATAAAGGCAGTGAGACTGAAGCGTGAAGAGATAAGCTGGAGGAGGGTGGGGGTGGGGAGAAAGTAGCATAGAGTACAATGGGTGAGTGGGGGAGGGGATGAAGGTGATAGGTCAAGGAGGAGAGGGTGGAGTGGATAGTTGGAAAAGAAGATAGGCAGGTCGGACAAGTCCGGGCAAGTCAAGGGGACAGTTACTGAGCTGGAAGTTTAGAACTAGGGTGAGGTGGGGGAAGGGGAAATGAGGAAACGGTTGAAGTCCACATTGATGCCCGGGGGTGGAAGTGTTCCGAGGCGGAAGATGAGGCGTTCTTCCTCCAGGCGTCTGGTGGTGAGGGAGCGGCGGTGAAGGACGCCCACGACCTCCATGTCCTCGGCAGATTGGGAGGGGGAGTTGAAATGTTGGGCCACGGGGCGGTGTGGTTGATTGGTGCGGGTGTCCCGGAGATGTTCCCTAAAGCCCTCTGCTAGGAGGCGCCCAGTCTCCCCAATTTAGAGGAGACCACATCGGGAGCAACAGATACAATAAATGATATTAGTGGATGTGTAAGTAAAACTTTGATGGATGTGGAAGGCTCCTTTAGGGCCTTGGATAGAGGTGAGGGAGGAAGTGTGGGCGCAGGTTTTACAGTTCCTGCGGTGGCAGGGGAAAGTGCCAGGAGTGGAGGGTGGGTTGTTTGGGGGCGTGGACCTGACCAGGTAGTTGCGGAGGGAACGGTCTTTGCTGAAGGCGGAAAGGGGTGGGGAGCGAAATATATCCCTGGTGGTGGGGTCTGTTTGGAGGTGGCGGAAATGTCGGTGGATGATTTGGTTTATGCGAAGGTTGGTAGGGTGGAAGGTGAGCACCAGGGGCGTTACTTCTCTCTCAGAGTGCCATAGGTTTGCTCTGTTTTTATTACCCTTCCCCACCTTTCAAAATTACTTTGTTCGATTCTTTCAAACACAACGTTTGTTGAACCAGGGACACTATTTTAGATTCCTGAAACACTGTCGGCTTCTGGAACAAGCTCATATGCACTTCAGATGGCTTTCTTCACCTCCTCCAATAGGGATGTAAATACCTATCAGTTTTCTTTGGATAAACTAAATCCACATGTTCTCTGGCCGCTGCACTTTTTTAGCCACTTTCTGAAATGAAATTAAAAAGGCTCCCCCATCATTGTCATCAAATTTAGATAATGCCTGGATGTATTTAAACAGATCCTGATCAGGCCGTTGGCTACCATAGGGTTGTTCTACCTCACTATCCTCGAATGAAAATCCATACAAAATGAAGAGGAATTTAGAATAACTGAATTATTGGAAACCTTAACCGAATAATGGATACAGTACGTTCTACAAATGAACCGTTCAATCTGTTAACATCACCTAAACACACCCCTTGGCAAAAAGGAACATTCAGACATGCATTCTTGCATACAGTTCTCCAATCCAGGAGGAAACACCATCAAGTGAGGCTTTGGAGAGAGTAGCAGCTAGGGATAATTTACTAAAACTTCCATCCCCTTTGGGACCCCAAGCACCCGGTGATTGTTACAGCTACAAGAAAAAACAAACTAGAAAGCCTGATCTGTGCGAGCTGGCCATTGTTACTACTATTTATTAAAAACCCTAAACGCCCCGTAAGTTATTTACTTGAGCTGTTTTCAGTCAGCAGTTTGGCCTTTAAGACCGCTTACTAAAAAAAATGAGAAACGAACGTTTTATTTAAAAAAGTGACAGCATTGTCATGCAATTTAGATGCCTGGCCCTTCACTCATTGGGCTTCCTCATGTTACTTATCGCAAGGTCACCTGAGAGGGACAGCCACAGGTACAGACCAAGTTACAAGGATGTATCTCATAACTTCTGAAACACCCCTGTCCATGGACCATCACATGGGACATACCAGGAAGTGAACAACAGCTTGATACACACCATTTCAGTATTTCTGAGCTACACAATGCCAGCACTCGATACACTAGGGAGCCAAAACCCAAGGCCAGGGAAAGATACAGAGAGACAGAGAGATTCACATTAAAGACAGAAACAGTCAGTTAATTAACTGAAAAGATGTTGTGGAAATATGTGGGAAAAGATAGGACAGTGGGACTAACTGGAGAAGTGAGATCTTCGTGAGTAAAATGACAAGAATGAGAACATTGAATAAAGGCATTGTCAGATCAGCTGGAATGGTTTGTAACATCAAATTCTGAATCTGCTTGACAGAACACCACAAACAACATAAACGAGGACAAGATGACAGCCCAGCATGGAGAGCTGTGCAGACCATGCTCGTGTGTTGCTAAGTAAATTGCACCATCTGCCCAGAATAGAGAACTGCAAACTTTACAATCATATGCTAACTATCCTCGCATCAGATTTCTGCCTACAATGGGAAGGTGTGTGTGTGTGTGTGTGTGTGTGTGTGTGCTGTGTGTGTGTGTGTGTGTGTGTGTGTGTGTGTGTAAGTGTGTGTGTGTGTGTGTTTGAATGCGAAACCCATTGTTTGAGAAGGAACGCACATGGAGGAAACTATTTTAAATACGAACAACTGGCAGGCTTTTTGTTAATCAACAGAGAGAACGAGGGAAGTTTCACGTACAGATGATATAAAGTGTTTGAGAATGTTAAAATAAAGTCATTGCCAGACACAACAGAAATATACATCGGCGTGCACATGAATGACAGATGGATGCGAGTTTGGTGTGAGGTCGAATCAGATTTGTTTCGGCAGGTCGGAAGCCGGGACCATCAACAGCAGATTATTGGCTTCATTAAGCCTGTACTTCATAGCTCAAGGTTCAAACAGCAGATGGAATAAACCAGTGAGATACATTCTGGAGTGGGGAGTATTTCAAGTTAGAAATGTTTAAGGCATGGTGTCAAGAATCAGCTCATAATCAAAGAGATATCCCACAGTTGTGACTTGCCTGCTTCAGCTGCAGATATTGGCCAGGGATGGGATGGAAACAGTGGAAGGAAGTGGAGTTTGTAACCAGAGCAGTAGACGGTGACCTCCATGCTCTTAACAGCAAAGGCAATGATGCAATGCATTGTGGTTATCCCCTGAAACTGAATAGATCAACATAGAGACCCGTGAGTAACACTGCCAGCGCAGAGAGTGAGACAGTAATTGAACACGTTCATTAATGTCGTTAGTAGTGGTCTGTAGAGTGAATGTCTGGATTGAGAGATTCAACAGGAACAATAATAGTGGCAAGATGTGTAGACTATATGAAATAACAATAATAAATTCATAATTGGTTTATAGAAAACAAAATCTGGACAGTGATACTCACCAGGAACACCAACGATAGCCAGGAAGGGATAATAAAAAAATTTAATAATGAGAAGAACGTAATAGATCCGCGATGATAATGACAACCAATAATATGCAGAAAGACGCCAAATATAATTGGATAAGCTCCTGTATATTGTTGGAATATTCCAGTCTAATGTTCTCACATTCTGATCCATTGTTGGTATATTCCAGTCTAATGTTCTCAAATTTTGATCCATTGTTGGCACATTCCAGTCTAATGTTCTCAGATTCTGATCTCTCCTCCCTCTCTCTCTGGATCTACTGTTCCCTGTCAGTGCTGTCGGTGATGCTCCCGCTCATGTTATGGGATAACACATTGAACAGCGCCCATTTATCATTAAAAGATGGAAACCCTCCACTGGGATAATTAGAATCCATGGAGACTGGCATTAATCGCACTTACTGAACAAATAGGCTCAGTTAACCTGTTCAAAACATCACTTTTCATTTACTGGTTTTGGATGGAATGGATGAGGGTTGCTGAGGGATGGATCATAAATCTTTAAATCATATAAATCTTTTTATTAACTTGTATATGAGAGTATTAACAGGACACTGCAGACGTCTATATATGTTCCATTCTGTTGATGAAAGGAGACAGTTATAAAATAACAGATCGGCTGCATAAAAGAAAATCGGGTGGGCAATTTTCTCGATACCTGAACCCAAAGTACGGTACTTATTTACCAGTGTGCGGCCACTCCTGGTTTTAATGCCCTGTTGTCAAATCCTTCCATAACCTTGAGACAGAGCATTGAGACAGCTGCTTAGGAACAGGCCGAAGCAATTCTGTTCCTATGGGCCTCTTACAGAGGGATAAGAGAAGGCCATTCAGCCCATATTAACCTGTTGCTACTTGAAAAGGTGGAAAGCTGGAATATTGGCACATTTTACCGAAAGAATAATTCAAAACGAAGAGATGCATCGCTGCAGCTGTATGAAGTGTTACTGAGAGGGCACCTGGAGTAAATAGTGTTGTTTGTGTTTCTGTAACTGAGAGGGAATAGACCTCCATTAGATCCAGTTTACCAGCTGCTCATAATCCAGGGGTTGTTGTCTCATTTAATGTCTCGGATCTGTTACACAGGGACAGGAGGTGGCCATGAAGCCTCTTGAGTCTATTTCAGAGGGACAAGAGATGGTCATTCATCCTTTCCAGTCTATTACAGAGGTTCAGGGGGAGTTTATTCAGCCTCTCGAGCCTACAAAGTGGCAAGAAATGTTTATTTAACATTCAAGTCTGTTACACATAAATATTAGTTTTAAACTAGTTGTGGAATAGGAAAGACCTGATGTAAACGTTAAAGTTCTAACTTTGAACAAGACCAATTTTGAAAGTGTTAGGTGAGCCCTGTGAAAGGCTGATTGGAATACCCTATTCACAGGTAAAGGGATGATTGGTAAATGCAAGGCCATCAAAACTTGGTTTCAGAGAGTCCAGAGCCAACGTGTTCCTATTAGTGAGAGGGGCAAGGCTGGTGGGTGCAGGGAGTGCTGAATGGCTAGATATATTGATGCTCTGGTCAAGGTTAGCAAGGAGGCATATGTCAGGTAATCAGAGCTGAGATTAAGTGAATCTCGAGAGATGTATAAGGACAACATGGGGAAAATGGGGTATATGGGGAAAATGGGCCAGAAATATGTGGACATGAGATGGCTTTACAAATAGGGTTAACGAGGCATTGAAGCAACTCTACACATCCTTTAATTGCAAAATATTAACTAGGGAGAGAATAGGGCACATTTAAGATCAGTAAGGCTACGTATGTGTGGAACCATAGGAGGTGGAAGGGATACTAAGCAAGTATTTTTCCTAATATTTAATGTAGAAGAGGTTACAAGAGCGAGAGAATGAAGAAATACATAGTGATATTTTGAAAAGTATCTATATTACAAGGAGATGTTTGACATTTTAAAACACATAAAGGTGAACAAATCCCTGGTACCTGATCAGTTGTATCCCAGAATATTGTGGGAAGCTAGGAAAGAAATTGCTCAGCCTTTTGCTGATATATCTGTAACATTGATTTCCACAGGTGAGGTGGCAAAAGACTGGAGGGTTGCCAACAGAGTGTCATTGTTTCAGAAACTAAAGAAAACCCAGATAACTATAGATTGGTGAGCCTGATGTCAATGGTGACTAAATTGTTAGAGGGGATTTTGAGGGAAACGATGTATATGCATTTGGAAAGACAAGGACTGAAGAGGGCTTTGTACATTGGAGATCACGTCACACTGATTCGGTGGAATTTTTTGAGGAAGTGAAGATGGCGTTTGAGAAGGCAGGACAGTGGATGCTGTCTTCATGGAATTCAGTAAGAAAAGCAAAATGTTCCACATGGTAGACTGGTTAGCAAGGTTAGGCTACCTGGGATCCAGGGAGAACTTGCCATTTAGGTCCAAACTTTTCTTGAATATCGGAGACAGGGTGTAACAGTTGGCATTTGTTCATTAAACTTGGAGACATGTGACCAGTGGCGCTGCTCACAAAGATCAATTGTGGGCCTTTTGTTACTTATACAAATCATTTGCACTTCAGTATATGAAGTACTGTCAGTAAGTTTGTAGATAATTCCAAATTTGGTGGTGTAGTCGACAGTGAAGAATGATCTATCAGAATATAATGGGAACTTAATTAGGTGAGCTGAGGTGTGGCAGATGGAGTTTATTTTAGATAAATGTGAGGTGTTGCATTTTGGCAAGAAAAATCAGGGCCAGGCATATAGGTAGGATCCTGTCGAAAGTTGCCAATGAAGGAAAACTCCATAGAAATTATAGAATCCCTACAGTTAGGAAACAGGATTTTCGGCCCATCGAGGCCACAGCGTCCCTCTAAACAGTAGCCCACTGGACAAACACCTACCCTATCCCTCTCAGCCTGCATTTCCCATGGCTAATGCACCTTGCCCTCACATCCAAGGATACTATGAGCAAATTAGGATGGCCAGTCTACCCTTACCTGTATATCGTTATACTGTCGGAGGGAAACATAGCACCCGAGGAAGCTCACACAGTCACGAGTAGATTGTGCAAACTCCACACAGCCAGTTATTCGAGGATGGAATTAAACCCAGATCGCTGCCCTGTGAGGCAGCTGGTGGTGCAGGTTCTCCGTTCCTTGAAATTGCCGTCACAGGTAGGCAGTGTAGTGAAGAAGGCACTCGGTGTTCTTCCCTTTATTGGTGCGTGCTTTGAGTCTAAGCATTTGCATGATTCCTTGCATCTGTACAGCACATTGGTTTGGCCACCTTTGTAATATTGCCTTTAATTCTGGTCAACCTGCTGTCGGAAAGATGTGAGGGACAACATTTTCACACAGAGTCTGCTGCGTGTATGGATTGAACAGCCGAAACAGGTGGCGGAGGCAGATACAGTTACACCATTTAAAAGGCATTTGGATGGGTATGTGCATGGGAAGGGTTTAGAGGGAGATGGGACAACTGCTGGCTAGGGGGACGAGATTAATTTAGGATATTTGGTTGGTATAGATGACCAGACCGAAGGATCTTTTTCCATGCTGTACATCTCTGAGAGTCTGATGACTCTTGAGTGTTTAACATGGGAGCAGGAGGAGGCTATGCAGCTTCTGAAGTCTATCAGTCAGCTTGTTTGCTCAATTACTGACAGTAAAATACAAAAATAAATCATTCAGATTTTGATGGTGTTTTACAGAAACAGGAGAAAGGCTTTTAGTCAAGAAAAGCTGTAAACAATGTGAAGAGGCCATTCAGTCCCTCAACTTCATTCCACAGGAGCAGCAGGTGAGCACAGAGCTATTGGAGCCTGTTACTCAGAAGCAGGAGGAGGACATCTACTTTCACAAAACTTCGATTAGGAGGCAGTCACTCAACTGCTCGAGACTGGGACACAGGAACAGGAGGGAGTCACTCAACTGCTCGAGACTGGAACACAGGAACAGGAGGCAGTCACTCAACTGCTCGAGACTGGAACACAGGAACAGGATGGAGTCACTCAACTGTTCGAGACTGGAACACAGAAACAGAAGGGTGTCATTCAACTGCTCGAGACTGGGACACAGGAACAGGAGGGAGTCACTCAACCGCTCGAGATGTTCTCTGAAATGATCTGCAAGATGGTGTCCTGTCTCCCTGATGTAGAGGAGACCACACTGGGTTCAACAGATGCAGAAGATGACATTGTAAGTTGTACAGGTGAATTTCTAACGGATGTGGAAGAATCCCTTGGGGCCTTAGATGGAGATGAGTGGAGTGGTGTGGGAGCTGCTTTTACCCTTCCTGCAGTGGTAGGGAAAGATGCCAGTAGTGGGATGTGTGTTTATTGGGGGTTGTAGACCTGGCGATGGGTTCGTGGAGGGAATGGTCTTTTCAGAATGCTGATAGGGATGTGGAGGGAAATATACACTTGATAGTGGGGTCTGTTTGGAGATTGCAGAAGTGGTGGAGTCTGATGTGATTTATGCTGAGTTTGGTGGGGTGAAAGTTGAGGACCATGGGATTCTGTACTTGTTGCGGGAGGGGTGGGGTTTAAGGGCGGTGGTGAGTGAAGTGGAGGTGATGCACTGGGGAGCATCGTCAAACACGTGGGATGGAGACCAACTGGGACTTTCTGAGGTGGAATTGGTCATCCTGGGAAAAAATGCACCAGAGGCGGAGGAATTAGGAATAAGGGATGGTGTTTTTACACGAGGTGGGGTGGGAAGAGATGTCATATAATTTTAGCTGTGGGAGTCTGTGGGCTTGTAATATATGTCTGTTATTGGTCATTCGCTGGAGACGTTGATGGACAGGTCCAAGAAGTGGAAGGGAGTTGCCAAGAAGATCCGGGTGAATTTGAGGTCGGGCTGAAAGGTGTTGGTTGGGGAACTGTTCAACCTCCTCGTGGGAGCATGAAGTGGGGCCAAGAATTCATCAATGTAGCAGGCAAACAAGTGGAGAGAGGTGCCAGAGTAACTTTGAAGGACGGACAATTCCACATATCTGACAAACAGGCAGGCAGGCATAGCTATGTCACATGTGTGTGCCCATGGCTACCCCTTTGGTTTGGAGGAAGTGGGAGGATTGAACAGAAAAGTTGTTGAGGGTGAGGACCAGTTTAGCCAGCTGGATGAGGGTGTCGGTGGAAGGGTACTGGTTGGGATTGGGCGAGATGAAGAAACAGAGGGTTTGGAGACTTTCGTCATGGCAGATGGATGTGCAGAGGGACTGGATCTCCAAGGTGAAGATGACGCGTTGTGGACCAGGGAAATAAAAGTCTTCAGTGAGATGAAGTTCATAGATGGTGTCACAAACGTAGGTGAGAATTTCCTGGACTGGGGAGACAGGAAGGTGTTGAGGTAGGAAGAGATGAGTCGGGTCAAACAGGCGCAGGCAGAGACAGCAGGTCTTAGGAAGGAGGTAGAATCGGGCAGTGCGTGGTTCATGGACAATGAGGTTGGTGGCTGTGAATGGGAGATTCCCCAAAGGTGATGAGATTATGATGATCTGGGAGACTATGTTATATCCATTCATCTGTATGCGACGAGGTGGCCGAGAGGTTAAGTCGATAGACTACTCACCCTTTGCGTTCTGCATGCGTGGGTTCGAATCCCACTCTCGTCGCTATTTTTGGATTATCACACAGTCTTATTGAAATTGGAACTCCAATGATTAGTTTATCTGCATCGATGATATTATAAAACCTCAAAGAATAATTTGAGACTGATGCCTGAACTTAACGAAATGTAGACTGAAATGGGATAATGGAAAGGAACGCGATTTTCTTTTCCAAGTCAAGTTGCTGTGAACGTTAATCTTATGAAAGAGATCCAGGGAAACCAAATAACGAGAGATGCGATGTGCATGTTTAATGCTATGGGATTCTTAGTGAGTGTTTTGTCACATGAAATCTGGAGCAGGAACGGTAGAAGTGATTCAGCTTGGTGGTAAGAGCACAGAGAGACACCACAAAATAATAGAGATATTTCAAAAGGTGCAGGGGGTGGGTGTAGCGGCACAGAAAACTGGCTGTGAATGCACAGTGGAGAATTGCCGATGTGGGTGCCGTGATTGGCCTGGACAGACTTATACATTGATCTTCCCCTTTCCCCCTTGCTCTCGCCATTTATGAAGGCTGGACATAAGACACAGATAAACACAAGATGTGGGAAGCAAGCTCCCTCTCGTTATGCACACACTGGATGCATCACACTGAACTATGAACAACTGGAGAAATCAGCATGTTTACTGCAGGAAGTGAACGTAAACTGTGGATCAATAACCACAGATTAATGCAGCATGAACATCGAAAGTGTCTTAAAACGAATGTCATTAACAGACGTTTCGTTCTAATACCTAACATGGCTTTCGTGTGAAACCAAGTCTCACAAACTTGATTGAGTTTTTTGAAGATGTAACAAAGAAGATTAGTGAGGGCAGAGTAGAAGATGCGATCTATATGGACTTCGTGGAGGACTGATTAGGAAGGTTAGATCTCATGGAAAAAAGGGAGAACCAGACATTTAGATACAGAACTAGCTCAAAGGTAGATGGCTGAGTGTGCCAGTGGAGCGTTGTATTTCCGACTGGAGGCCTGTGACCAGTGGAGTGCTGGATCCTCGACTTCTTATAATTTACAGAAATGATTTGGATATCAGCATAAGAGGTACAGTTAGTAAGTTGAGAGATGACACCAAAATTGTAGGTGTCGTGCACAACGAAGAGGGTTACCTCAGATTACAACAGGATCTGGCCAGATGGGCCAATGGGCTAAGAAATGACAGATGAAGTTTAATTCGGATGAATGTAAGGTGCTGCATTTTGGGAAAGCAAATCTTAGCAGGACTTATACAAATAAGGATAAGTGCTTGAGAATGTTACTGAAGAAAGAGACCTTGGAGTGCAGGTTCATAGCTCCTTGAAAGTGGAGTCGCAGGTATATAGGATAGTGAAGGTGGCGTTTGATATGCTTTCCTTTATTGTTCAAAGTATTGAGTACAGGAGTTGGGAGGCCATGCTGCGGCTGTACAGGGCATTGCTTAGGCCACTGTTGGAATATTGCGTGCAATTCTGGTCTCCTGTCTATTGGAAAGATATTATGAAACTTGAAAGGGTTCAGAAAGGATTTCCAAGGATGTTGCCAGGGTTGGAGGATTTGAGCCACAGGGAGAGGCTGAACAAGCTGGAGCTGTTTCCTCTGGAGCATTGGAGGCTGAGGGCTGACCTTATAGATGGTTACGAAATTATGAGGGGCATTGATACGATAAATGGACAAAGTCTTTTCCCTGGAATCGGGGAGTTCAGACTTAGAGGGCATAGGTTTAGTGTGAGAGGGGAAAGATATAAAAGAGACCTAAGGTACAACGTTTTCACACAGACGGTGGTAGGTGTATGGAATGAGCTACCAGAGGATGTGATGGCTGGTACAATTGCAACATTTAAGAGGCTTTTGGATGGGAATATGAAGAGGAAGGGTATGGAGGGATATGGGCTGGGTGCTGGCGGGGGGGACTAGATTGGGTTTGGATATCTGGTCGGCGTGGAAAGGTTGGACTGAAGGGTCTGTTTCAATGCTGTAAATCTCTATGACCACATTTCAAGGTGGATTACAACAATACAAATGTTGTTTTGAAATTGAGATCTATTTCATCATTTTACACAGCGAACAAGTTCAATTTAAATAATACAAATCACGTTCGCTCACACAGATTAAAACTGTGATTTCATTACAAACATTTTTAAGTAGCAGTTACTCAACATGAAAAATAAGATGTAATTTTTATTGAAAATACGTCAATCAACACCATTATCTTACTTCGGATTGACTGCAATATGCACATGCTAAATAAGGTTGAAGAAAGGAAGTATTTTAGTATGATTCGGTGGTGATGAAAAATAAGATTAGGTTTTCATGGTGCGGATATTCCACCAATGGCTCCAATGGTGGAAATGGTCAGTGGGCAATATTTCTTTGATGGTATAGAGGTGAGGGAGCTGCCAGGGATGAGAGCTCCCACCTCATCTGGAGCAGCATCTGTCGACATGTACCAGGGATCATTGTGACATCAGACTGCGAGGTCCAACCACACCTGGAGCTGCTTTTATTAACAGGGACCGGCAGGGAGCATTGGGACATCAGACTGCGAGATCCAACCTCATTTGGAGCAGCATCTTTTGACATGGACGAGGGAGCTTTGCGAGATCAGTCTGGGAGCTACACTCTCACCTGGAGCAGCATTTAATACCATGGAGCAGCAGGGAGCATTGGGACATCAGAGTGGGAGCTCCAATCTTACTTGCAGCAGCTTCTATTCATATGGAGCAGCAAGGAGCAATGGAACGTCAGGTTGGGAGCTGCAGCCTCACCTGGAGCAGCTTGTATATACATGGAAGAGGAGGGTGTATTGGGATATTCGGCTGGGGGAAAGGATATTCAACCAATTTAATCTGAAGTAAAAAACGTGGGCGGCACGGTGGCTCAGTGGTTAGCACTGCTGCCTCACAGCGCCTGAGATCCGGGTTCAATTCCCGCCCCAGGCCACTGACTGTGTGGAGTTTGCACGTTCTCCCCGTGTCTGCGTGGGTTTCCTCCGGGTGCTCCGGTTTCCTCCCACAGTCCAAAGATGTGCAGGCCAGGTGAATTGGCCATGCTAAATTGCCCATAGTGTTAGGTAAGGTGTAGATGTATGGGTGGGTTACGCTTCGGCGGGGCGGTGTGGACTTGTTGGGCCGAAGGGCCTGTTTCCACACTGTAAGTAATCTAATCTTATCTAAAATAAGTTTCAACACCTCAGATGTTAATTGATTTATGAAGAATCTGTCGCGGGAAAAAAAGTTCTTTAGATGTTGAAAACAAACCTGCAAATATTCAACACAGGAACACGCATTAATACAGAGAGAAATGCGAGTGATGTTTCAGGTGTTTGACTTTTCTTTTCTGATCGACTCTACACTGGATCTCATCACAAAAAGGACTTCTTCACTCATTTCATGTTACTTATTTTCTGCAAATTCGAACAGGTCATTAACGCAATCTAAATCTGAAAATTGTGGGAAATACGATATTGTCATTAGACTGGAGTTTACCTCGAATTATAGTGGAAACGCAGCAAAATAAGTTGAAATTTCCTCGATCAGCAGTGACCTCGTTGATTGGCTGATCAGATTATGAATGGTAGTTTTATCTGAGGACAACTTGAAGTGAATAAGTGATGGTGATTATCTTTGTTTTTTGTTCACCTTGGGACTGTTACTGTTATTGCTCATGTCCTTGTTAACACCACAGCTCTGCAGAGTGTAAAATCTCAGCTGTGCATCTGGCCAGTGTTACAACCATTCGTATACCTGGCTACGGATCAGATGGTTATAGGTTCAAAATTGACTTGACGCAAGAGCGTTGTGGAGATTCACAGCACATCGAAGCAAATTTTTTTTTGTTACACTGAAGTGGATAATATTTGGAATTTTCATCTCTACGAACGAAAATTATTTCACTGTCTTCGATAAGATAAACATTACCAAGGACAATCAGAGTTAAAAATCCCACAGCACCAAGTTGCATCGAACAGGCGTATTTGGAAGCAACAGCTTCTTCGTCAGATGGTTGACAACTTTTGGACTCTAATCTGGCTTTGCATGATTTTCAAATTTGTCCACCCCAATCCAACACCAACACCTCCAAGTCAGGGGTACCCTCGACACCACGAACGATCGCTTAAAGTCCAGATGATCTTCCAAGATTGCGCATGTTGACAGATACATCAAGTTTCAGCAGAAAGACCCCCACCTGATGAAGGAGCGGCTCTCTGAAAGCTCGTGCTTCCAAATAAACCTGCTGGACTATGCTCTGATGTTGTGTAATTTTTTACTTTGTCTACCCAACTCAAACACTGGTATTCCATATCATAGAGAACATCAGGCATGTGCAAGCGCTGTCAGAGAAAACAATCCTGAAATAGCAACGCACATTTTTCATAGGTACGTTTCATTTTCAGATGCCAACCCATTCAATCGCTGCAACTTCTGTGTATGAAAAGCACAGAAAGGAAATAGCTGAGACTCAGTTTTGACAATATTTTGAAACTCTTTGGGATGTGGAATCAGAGGAGAATGAAGGATGAACTGTCCGACTGCACAGAGAGGAGGAAGGCACTTTTCCATTCTTTCAAGGGCTAGGGTATTGACTGATCTAAGGCATTAAACTGATTCCTGGTCGACCTGCTCTCTCTGCATCAAGAACAAGAAGTCCTGATTTCCTGAACGGTAATGAAACTCAGGCCACTCAGTTAAGGCGCCGAATACTAACCACTAGATCACCAGGGATGAGGGGAGAAACTGTTGCACCGTTTCTTCATAACACAGTTTTTTTAAAAATTATGTCACTGCAGATATGTTTCCCCTCAAAAATGAATGAATTATCAAGTGTTTACAGCACAGAAATGGGTCCCATCATCTCCCCTCCCAGCACCTGGTCTGTAACCTTGTAAACTCTGATGTTTCACGTGTTCATCTCAATGCTAATTACACTGGAACGTTTTAATCTTGTAAGATTCAATAAATGGGATTGAAGTTTGAGATGGGAAAAATATGTTCACACCCAGTCGGTGAACTGAAGCCCGTTTTTACGCACAGAATGAGGCACGCAGACACATTTCCCCAAGAGTGAAACAGGCCTCGGGAGAAAACAAACAAAAAGTAAGATTTTGCCCGCTTGGCTGATATTGTCCAATTTCAGACTTCAACACCAGTGTCTGGTTACAGCCAAGAAAGGAACCATTCAGCTTCTCCCGTCCCAGTGTTCCTTGCCCATTGTTTCCCCATTACTCTGTTGTTTATACTGCCTCACCTCGTTCTTGCAGCAAAACTAGATCGTTGCTCACGCCCGATATTTCCTGTCCTGCCGAACGGTTTTCCTCAAATTCTTGGACTGAAAAACAGGAATGGGTTATTTCAAACACTTTTCTCGTTTACAAGGCCAGTGTTATCACCACTGAGCCAGCACATTGCCAGCTCAGAGGTAAGGTCTCATACATTAGAAACTTCAATGCAACAGATGTTTGTTTAGCCTCAGTGTTATAAGCCAAATAACAAGACTGGAATGGAGCCGAGGGCATCATGCACAGAAAGATGAGAGAATAGAATGATGAATCTCATGGTGTCCAGGGTGGTGTTAACAGAAATCTTCCCTGGTAGTATAGTGATGAGGATTCAATGCTTTCACTGTCATGGCTTGTTAAATGTTAACATTTACAGTAATCGATATGAAATACTGCCTGATCTTTCGAATGATGTTGTGCAGCAGTCAGAACCGCTTCCCTGTATGTTACAGTTCTGCATCAGCAACGTCAGCTGCAATTGCCTGACGTTCAATCAGTTTAAATCAAGAACGGATGGGGCGTCACTAAAATGGAAGGGGAATGGTGGTTTGTGAGAGTTAACTACATGCCTCGTGGAGCCAGGTTCAATGTCGATACTGAATATCGGTTTTCCTGTTTACCTTGTTATACTGATCACTCCGGATCAATTATCCATATTATCTGCCATTTGTGATGTTCTTTGATCATTTCACCTCAGTCCAGTACTCCGGGGGGAACACGCATTTTTAAATTTGGTACATTTTACTCAGGTCTGTTTTACAGCTTCATATTAAGGCCAACAATTTTCGGAACAGAAAGACACCATTCAGACAATCAAGTCTGCTCCGCTATTGAATGGTTTCATGTCTGATCCGATAACCTTGAGCTGCACTTTCTTTCCTTTCCCCATAACGCTTGATGTCTTTGCTGTTTGATGATCTGCCGATCTCAGCCTCATTACACCTAATGACCCTTCCTCAATAGCCTTCTGCGACAAAAAAGTCCACTGATCCAGAACTGTCTGAGAGATAAAAAGCTTCCTCACCTCTGTTTTAATTGTGAGATCCGCATTCTAATACGAAGTTATAAATCATACAACACCAGGTCATAGTCTGAAAGGTTTAATTGGAAGCATTCGCTTATTGAGCGCTGCTCCACTATCAGGTGTTCGTGGAGTACACAGTTATAAGATACAGAACTTATAGAAAAAGTTGACAGTGTGATGTAATTGAAATTATGCATTGAAAAATATCTTTATTGATAGTTAAGTCTTCTATCTGTTAGAATGACCATGTTAGCTTCACTTCTTTCTTATGTAATTTGCAAAACTTTCTTTGAAAGTCACGTTGTCAGGTGAACTTTAACAGTTAGTGTCAGCCCCGATAATATTTTCAAGGTGTTAGTCCCTGTGTGCTGTGTCCGTGCCATAATGTTTAGGCTGACGCTAATCTCCGCACAGTGGTTAGCACTGCTGCCTCACAGCGCCAGAGACCCAGGTTTAATTCCCACCTAAGGCGACTGACTGTGTGGAGTTTGCGCATTCTCCCAGTGTCTGTGTAGGTGTGCTCTGGTTTGCCCCCGCAGTCCAAAAATGTGCAGGTTACGTGAAGTGGCCATATTAAATTGCCCGTAGTGTTAGGTGTAGGGGAATGGATCTGCGTGGGTTGTGCTTTGGCGGGTTGGTGTGCACCTGTTGAACCGAAGGGACTGTTTCCAAACTGTAACTAATCTAATCTAAAAAGAACCACGCTGCAGGCAAGGATGTTTTGAGGTATGGTACATTGGTGAAACCGAGCAAAGGGTACAGCGACAGGTGAATGGAACTGCTCATCAATCACAGACGTCTGTGCCCCTTCCCAGCTGGAGAGCACTTCCGTGGTCCAGGACATTCGACCTCGGACCTTCAGGTGACAATCCTCCAAGGCGGACTTCGACACAGGCAGCAGCTAAATGTGCCCGAGCAGAGGCTGTGAGCAAATTTCGGTACCAATGGGGATGGCTTCAACTGCGACCTTGGGTTCATGTCACAGTCCAGGTGATCCCATTGCCCTATCTACACACAGCAGCCCTCCTACAAACACACACACGCACGCATATATACGTATGTGGGGTGAATTTGTACTTGCAGAGTTACATTATACTTTGCTCAAAAACAGCATATATCCATGTCAGTCTCTGTTAACTCATGTTATAAAATTAGAATCAATCTAAACATTATAGAACAGACAGCAGCACACGGGGACTGACACCAATTCTTCAAATGACCTGAGAATGTAACTTTAAAATCAAAAGTTTTGCGCTTTACAAATGAAAGAAGTGAAGCTAACATGGTTATTCAAACAGATGGGAACTTAGCAAAAATGATGGTATTGTTCAACGTACACTTTCAGTTCTAGCACACTGTAAACTTGCGCTTTAAATTCTGTGTCTTACAACTGTGTACTCCACAACACAGCAGGATGAATGAGCAGCAGTCCGAATTTAGTATTTCCAATTTAACCTGCTGGACTATAACCTCGTGTTCTGTGGTTTTCAAATTTGCATACCCTAGTCCAAAACCTGCATCTCCAAGTCATTCGATCCAAGGCATTCTGGTCACAGAACCAACCTTTGTTCATTCAACTTATTAAATCCTTGAGAAAACCTGAATGTTTCAGTAAGCATTATTTTTGTCGTACTGAGTCTGAGCAGGCAAAGGCAACTGCTTTCAACGTTTATTTCCATTTGAATTCATCTCCGATATGAAATTCTCACTGGCTCTGACGGCACTGATATGTTTTCTATTTTGAAATATCAGGAATTCATGTTCAATTTACGACTTTCAAAAGGAACAACAAATATTTTCCCCTGACTGGAAATCAACGTTGGGAAATAGCAGTGAGAGAGCTGAAGTTGAACACTTTCGCACCAAGGAAGACATATGCAAGGTTGCAAATTTTCTTGGTGACTTTGTTTTTGCATTATTGGTTCAGTTGAAAAATGACAGTCATTGAGTTTTTAAAAGCATGGCGAGAGGCGCTTCAGCTTATTGCATCATTATCAGTCATCAAACATCTGGCTTGTAAACACAGTTTCCAGCACGTGACTCATCGCCTGGTGTGTTCTAACATTTCAAGTCTTCAGTTAAATTGTTATTCAATTTCTTAAGTGCTTAAGTGTAACAAAAACACCTCTGTGAACGAACAGTTCTGAGAGTGAAACTCTTTCTCAGAGCAATTGTCAGTTTTCCTCAAGATGCTGTGGAAAATCTTTCTGTACTCACATCGGAATTGGTTACCCTGTTTCTTCTTCAGCTTCCTTCTTCTTTCTATTAAATGGTTTAGATTCCAAGTACAGACAAAAGGTGCAGGTTGCAGAAGTCACGTGTTTGTACTTTCACTGACACTGTCTCGCCGGGAGCTGCAGCCCTTCCCCACGCTGATTCAGAAAGCACTATCCTTCCTGTGACATGCCCCATGGAAACTGGAAGGACAGGCATTAATAACCCACACTTTAGAAATTAGCGACAGTTTTAAAACATTTGCACTGCCCCAGAGAGGAATTGAGCTCCTATCTCCCGCATAACATGCGGCGACACTAACCATTATACTACCGAGGACAACTGTTTCAAAGGAGACACTTCAGCACATTGTGACTCCATTTGTCAAAAACAACTGCTTAATGACTCGAATCGTTTAGCCCATAGCTTTGTAGTATTGGCAGAACATATTCACATCTGAATATTTCTTCAGATTCTAAGGGTTCCTGCCTCCCTGACCCTTACAGACACAGTGTTGCAAATTCCAACACTCGCCGGCATATAATGCTTTTCCACACATCTGCTTAAACATTTCTGTCTTTCTCATTAAATTTCTGCCCCCCTGTGATCGATTTCTCCGTCGATGGGAAACGTTACTTTCAGTCTACCTTATCCACACCCCTCATTATTTCGTACATCTGAACCATGCCTTCTCACAAATGCCTCTGCACCGTGACAAATAACCCCAGTCTATCCTGTCTCTCTTCATGACCAAACCTCTTCAGCATAGACACTAACCGAGTGAATCTCTCCTGCACCTTTCCCAGTGTGATCACATCAAAGGACTTATGTGAACAGCAGACAATTGCCTAGATAGAGTCAAATGAACCTTTTTTTACATTCTGCACCAGCATGCGGCGTGGCTCTGCAGCATATGTTGCCGAGCGGTCTGGAGTCATATGGAGGCCAGGCCAGTTCAGGATGGCAGATTCCTTTTCTCAAGGCCTTCAGTGAAACAGATGGGTTTTTCAGACAACGGATTTAGCGTATTCTTAATTGGAGGTATTTCTTGCATTTACATTCTGCCATCATCGTGGTGTGGTGAGAATCGAACCCGTCTCGCCAGAATGTGACCTGGCCTTTTGGATTAACAATCCAGCTATAATACCAGTAGGCTCTCGCAGAAAGCCGTCATGGTTGACCTTTTCCAATAGAGTATCTTTTCCCCAATTATTCTCTGTGTTCATTTATTGAGCCTCACGCTCCAATAATCTCTGTTCCATGTCAGTAAAAGCTGCTAAAAGAGAATTGAGCTCACAGCCACGATACCCAAATGGATCGAATGATTTGAAGGTGCCCAGCAACAATGAGTGCAATGGCATAGACTGGACGGTATCAACGTGAAAGTGTATGTTAGATTATGCAATGCCTCAGTCAAATGGGACGAGGGAGGGTGAGGGCGAGTGTGAGGGATGAACATCTTCCAGAACTTTTGGGTTTAAATCCTGCTACATGAAACGCTGAAATATCAGAGAACGAAATTCGATAGAAAACAAATCATCACCTCGGAGAACATTATCATGGAAAAACGAGTTATTTCTTTCCGTATTTCACCTAAAGTAAAACTTTGAGAAAACTGACCGCTATGATGTGGATTCGATACTAAGTCGTGGCAATCACAACGCAGAAAACGAAATACTAAATGGTTGCAGCACTCCACAGACCACGCTTGCCAACTGCAGCCAGTATGGTAGCAGAGGAAATGTCAGGAAGAATACACAATATCAGGACTTAGCGACAGGCATGTGGGAACTCAGAATGGGCTGAATCTTTACCTTTAACGTCCCCAGAGTCTGTGGAGATTCCATGAATAAGAATGGGATTAATGAATGGGATTAATGAAACTCTCCAAACTCATGGGACAGTGCAGGATATTGCTCAAATGTATGCTTCAGTAGCATGATCGTTTAACATCGGCCACTTCATCACTTTGCCCACACAAGGCAGTACCAACTGCTGCAGGCAATCACACTTAATTCCAGTTCCAGACCCGGAATCAGGGAAACTGTATGAAGCAGCCACGAAGATCCAATTGTAAGTTGGGATGGGATGGAATGACGGGAGAGCGGCGTGTTTATTTCCGAGGTTGGGACTGCTCCTGGTCAAAAACGGGGCGGAAGGGAATACTTGCCCCCATTTATAATAATACAGCCATAAGCGGTACATGTTGCTGATTCAGGCAACTGGCGTATCGAAAGAGTGTTGAATCTTTAACTTTGGGGTATCAATGTTCGAAATTTCATTTTCCTATTTGGATCAGTGTTCTTGACATTGGCAGTAGCAGCTGCTTATGTTTGCATCAGCTCAGGATCAGCTTTTTGTTCCCAGTAAATACTGCAACCTGGAGAAGGTGGTGTTGTGGTTATATGATAAACGAGTCATTCTTGGGGACTCAGACACGGAACTGGTAATGTTAACGTTCGACGAATAAAACCTGGAATGGAAGCCTGATCTCAGGAACAGAGAACATGACTTTAATTTCCTGCAATCTCATTCATGTATGACCCTTATGTAGGGGATGATGCCATCTTTACCAATCCTGCCTACTTGTGACTCTAGGTGCAGAACAACATAGTTAACTCTTAATCCGAGAATGCTGACAAAGTGAGTAGGCTGGTCATTCGGCCCATTCCAGTCGACACCATCCCTCCGAAGCACATCCTATCAGACCCACACTCCATCCCTATTCCGTTCCCCTTCATTTCCCATGGCTGATCCCAGTAACCTGCACACCTTCAGAATGTGGGAGGAAACTCACACAAGCAAAGAGTGAATGTGCAAACTGCACACAGTCACACAAGACTGGGATCGAATCCATGTCTCTCGTGCAGCGAGGCAGCAGCGAATCAGGATGAACAACAGATGCTGTCCTGACCAGCAACATCCACACCCTGTGGGTATATCAGGAAGAATAAAAACACATTCACAACATGGACAACGGGACTTAGGTCTGCGTGGGCATGATTAGAACCAATCGTTCACTCTGGGTAGATACAAGGACACCGAAATCACAGAGAAACCAGGGCAATGCGGGATTCAATTACCTGCTGCAGTAGAAACTCATTTACTCAGTCAAGCTGGGGATAGACTGTTCAACAGTCCCGTGTGTGGGAAGGGCTCAGTCAGCAATAAAAACTCCAGAGTAACCAGCAAGATTACATATCCCAGAAAGAGATCAATTAAACTGTCAATGCTGCTGTTAATCCCAACCAGCTGCCAGTTTCATAGTGTCAAAGTCATAGACTCACGCAGCATGAAAACAGGCCTTTCACTCCTACCAGCTCATACTGTACATAATGCCAAACTACACGAGTCGCATTTGACGGCTCCTGTAATTGCTGAGGGTTAATAATGCCCTTGTAATAATATTACTGCATTGTTAATATGAATGTCCAGATATAATTCTACGGACACTGGTTCAAATACTGACGTGGCAGATGCTGGAATTTTATTTCAATAAATACCAAGAGTTGAAGAGTCTAATGATGATGTTGAATCAGTTGTTGTAGATCTGATTCACTAATGCCTGACAGGGAAGGAAACTGCCATACTTATCTGGTCTGGCTGACATATGACTCCAGATCCATAATATCGTGGTTGATTCTGAACTGCCCTCTGGACAATAAATAATGGACTAGGCATAAATTAGTAGCTTTTTTCTAATCCCACGGAATCTTTCCAATTCATTTATCGATCCAAATATCCTGTAAATATTGTAAATGTGCTTTCATTCATCACTGTCTCAGGAAGTGAATTGCACACATCAACCATCCTCTGTTAAAACAAAGCCTCTCATGTCTTATTTTAAATCTCTCTTTTCACCTAAAACATTTACCCTCTCGACTTGAAGTCCCCCTCCTTGGAGAAAAGACAGTTACAGTTAACTCTAGCTGAACTCTCAATAATTTATAAATTTCTATCAGGTCGCCTTGAAACCTCCAATGCTCGAGTGAAAATGTTCTCAGTCTATCCAGCCTTTCGTTATAACACAAACCTTCCCCACTAGCCATACGCTGGTATACCTGTTCTAAACCTCCTCCAGCTGAATAATTTCCTTGGTATTACTGGCCGACAAGAACTGGACCCAGTATTCCAGAAGAGGCCTCACCCAATATCCTATCCAACTCCAACATAATGGACCAACTCCTACACTCAAAGGACTGAACAACGAAGGCAGGATGACAATTTTTTAATTTACCATTCTGTCTATATGTGAAGCAAACTAAAAAGAAATATTTAATTGCATCCCTGGCCTTCGTTTTCCACAACACTATACAACGCCCGATAATTAATTGTATAAGCCCTAATCTTGTTTTATGTAGCAAAATGCAATACCTTCCATTTATCCGGATTGAACTCCATGTGAAATATTTCAGCCCAAAGACGCATTGGATTAAGATCCTTCGCGAAACTTAGATCACCTTCTTTGCAGTCTCCAATTCTGGTGTCCTCCACAAGCTTATGAACCATGACTTCTATGAGTTCCATTGTTTTCTCATATAGGTCAATGATTTATACTTATTTGTCGTGGCCATCATTTAGCAGTTTGCAAATTAGGTAACAATTAGTCATGTAGTTAACCATGAGGAAGAAATCCATAGACTGCAGGGAGATTGTAAACAATTGGCAAGAAAATGTGCTGAAAGGAATTCAGTCCAGCGAAGTGGGTGATAATGAATTTGGGGAGGAACAATGATAAATGTGTGAATACTGGGTGGTTTAAAGTAATAAAAGAAAAATTAGAGTAGACATTCACAAACTTTTGAAGGTGATTGGACAAGGGATCAAGTGGTTTCGAGGGGTTGGAGATACTTTCTGTTCTTGACCATAGGTGGGAATAAAAGAGCAGGGAAATGATGCTGAAACTTTAGCAACGGCCTATTCAAGATCAATGGACAGGGTAATCAGTTGGACGGAAGTGCGTTCTGCAGTTGCTGGAAATCAGCATCAAGATTAGAGTGGTGCTGAAGAAGCACAGCAGGTCAGGCAGCATCCGAGTTGCAGAAAAAAAATGACGTTTCGGACAAAAGCCCTTCATCAGGAATAAAGCGGGAGCCTCGAGGGTGGAAAGATAAACGGGAGGACTGGGTCTAGGAAGAAATTAGCTGAGAGTGCAAGAGGTGGATGGAGATGGGGTTAAAGGTGATAGGTAGGAGAGGAGGGTGGAGTGGATAGGTGGGAAGGAAGATAGACAGGTGTGACAGGTCAGTGGGATGGTGCCAAGCTAGAAATTAGGAACTTGGATAAGGTGGTCGTGGGGAGATGAGGAAACTGGTGAAGACCATCTTGATGCCCTGGGGTTGAATGGTCCCGAGGTGGAAGATCTGGCGTCTAGTGGTGATGGAATGGCGGTGGAGGAAACCCAGGAACTGCATGACCTCGGGAGAGTCGGGGGGGTGAGTAGTTGATGTTTTTGGTCATGGGGCATTGGGGTTGAATGTTGCGGGTGCCCTGGAAATGTTCTCTGAAGCGCTCTGCGAGAAGGTGTCTGTTGGCCCCAATGTAGAGGAGACCGCATCGTGAGCAACAGATGCAATAAATGACACGTGTGGAAGTGCACATGCACATTTGATGGATGTGGAAGGCTCATTGGAGCCTTGGAAGGATGTGAGAGAGAAGATGTGAGTGCAAGTTTTGCACTTCCTGTGTTGGCAGGGGAAGGTGCCATGAGGGGAGGGTGGGTCATTGGAGGGCATGGACTTGACAAGGCAGTCGTGGAGCAAAGAGTCTTTGTGAAAAGTGGATAGGGGTGGGGCGCGAAATATATCCCTCGAGGTCAGTGTTGCTGACACTTTTTACAAACCCACTGATTCCCACAGCTATCTGGATTATACCTCCTCCCACCCAACCTCTTGCGCAATGTTACCCAGTATTCCCAATTCCTCCACCTAAATCGCATCTGCTCCCAAAGGTCTAGCTCCACCACAGAACACACCAGTTGGCCTCCTTCTTTAAAGACCAGAATTTCCCCTCCTATGTGGTTGAAGATGCCCTCCAACGCATCTCATCCATGTCCCGTACTTCAGCCCATGAACCCCACACCTCCAACCAGAATAAGGACAGAACCCCCCGGTCCTCAACTTCTAGCCCACCAAACTCCGCATAAAGCACATAATTCTCTGAAAGTTTGGCCACCTCTAAACGGATCCCACCACCAGGGATATGTTCCCGTACCCACCCCTATCCATTTTCCGCTAAGAACATTAACTCTGTGACTACATAGTCAAGTCCACGACGTCCAATGACTCACCCTTCCCGCTTGGCACCTTCCTCTGTCACTGCAGGAATTGAAAAGCCTGCACCCACATCTACCTCCCCACCTCTGTCCAACGCTCTAATGGAGGCTTCCACATGCATCAAAGTTTCTCCTGCACTTCCACACATGTCATTTCTGGTATCTGTTACTCCCCGTGCGGTCTCCTCTTAGTTGGAGAGAGGAGATGTGTTCTCACAGGGCACTTCAGAGAATATCTCCAGAATACCCACAAGAATCAACCCCAGTGCCCCATGGCCAAACATTTCAACTCCCCCTCCCACTCTCCCGAAGACATGCAGGTCCTGCGCTTCCTGTATCGCCACTGCCTCACGACCCGATGCCTGGAGGAAGAAAGCCTCATCATCCGCCTCGGGACCCTTCAACCCCATGGCATCAATTTGGACTTCACACGTTGCCTCATTTCCCCTCCCGCTACCTGACCCCAGTTCCCACCTTCCAGCTCAACACCGTCCGCCTGACATGTCCCACCTGTGTATCTTCATTCCTACCTATCCATTCCACCTACTTCTCTGACATATCATGTTCACCCCCCGCCTGCATCCACTGACAGCACTCTCAGCTACCTTCTCGCCAGCCCCACACCCTTCCCATTTATCTCTCCATCCCATATGCTCCCAGTCTCATTCCTCATGAAGGGCTTTTGCCTGAAACGTCCATCTTTCCTGCTCCTCAGATGCTGCCGGACCTGCTGTGCTTCTCCAACACCAGTCTCATCTTGAGGGGAGTCAGTTGATTGAGAGGGTTTTCGGACATTTTCTATTGTTGACCACAGGCTGTGAATGATAGCAGAACTTTAGCAACCACCAGTTTCGGGAACAGCTAAATGACTGAGCACAAGTCTGGTCACCGCATCAATCAACATTTTTCTTAAAATTGTAAGATAAAAGATGGAAGGCTGAAGTATGCAACTTTGCCCATCAAGGCCGTTTCACCAATGAGTTTATCACTGAAACCTTTCCACGTCAGCGTGCTATGGGCCTTGGAGGGGAACTTGAAAATGTTGGTGTTTCGATGACTCTTCCAACCTTCTCCTTATAGTCAGTACGGCTGTTGAGCTTTGAAGGTTCTGTCAAAATTGCCCGAATGACTTACTCCAGTGCATCTTATAGTTGGTGCACTCTGCTGCAATTGTGCCTTAGCAGTGAAGGGAATGAATATTGCAGGTGTTGAAGAGGGTACACTTAAATGACTGCATTGTCGGGGACGGTGTCCAGTTCCTTAAGTGTTATTGAAGTTACACCCATCTAGGCAAATGGACAGAGTTATATTCCTCGTCTCATTTGTGCCTTGCAAATGATGTCGGATTCACGGAGCAATGAGTTGAGTTTATCATCAAAAAATGTCTCAAGAACATGTTGTTGTTGTAAAAGTGTTTATGTAGCCAGTTTCTATACGTTTTTCCCCGAAATAATAGCTCTAAGAACGATTACATGGGGTAATTTGTTTACAGTAAAGTTATTGAATGTCAGTGACATATGATTAGATTCTCATTTGTCAGAGTGATCATTATTCTATTTCGCCCTTGTGTGGACCAATCTGTTTCCAGTCGCTGACTGATTTCAAGATCCAATTCCCGTCTGTGCTTGAAATTTAAACCGTTTCTTCGCATGAATTTCTCCACCTGCCTTAATAATATGCAAGGACGCTGCCGGGGACAGCAGAGATTAATGAACATGTTGTCAACACTGGAGAAAATGGAATTTCGTGGAATAATTGGTTAGGCTGGTAGTATTCTCCTTGAAACAAAGGAGGCGGAGGGGAGCTCTATAATCACATAATAATATTTATAAACTTTCAATATTTATGGGATCTTGACAGGGAAATTACGGGCAGGTGGTTCACCCTCTGGTATGAGGAGAGCACCAGAGGACATGAACTCAGAATTAGATATTGCCTATTTAATTCAGAAATAAGGACTAATTTCTTTGCTCAGGTTCCAGTGAATCGTTGGAACTCCTTACCAAAACTGTTGTTGAGGCTGAGGTGTGTATTTTCCAACTGTGCCAGACAGATATTTTACCAGAAAGACATGAAGCTTTGTCGAGGCAATGCTGGAGAATGGAGTTGAGGATTATCAGATCAGCCATGAGTTCGTTGAATGGTGGAGCAGACTCGATGGGCTGAATGGCCGACTTCCAATCCTACATCATTTGGTCTAACGCCTTATTTTATTGATACCTTTAGAATTCTGGGGGGATGGGATGAAGTGATAGAAAATGTTTCCAATCTGATCAGACAGATCAGGAACTAGGCTGATAAGTTCATGAACAAGAAATCTGCTGTGTCCTGGAGACAACAAATGGCACTGGGCACACCGCAGATGGGTATGAGCAGAACTTGTGTTTGCTAAAGAAAATTGGTGGATCTAATATTGTAACCAACTTGGTGATCACGCTGGATGATGGATCGCGGTATGATTCACACAGCAAAAGTTTGTGAAAGAATGGAAGATTCGTTTCATTGGAAAATATTTCTGTGGTTCCAATTCAATTGACTGTTTAAAATACTGATCAGAACTTTATGTGGAGAATTACATTAAAATTCACAATCCCACTGGATAAACTATTGCACCACATCTCTCCTTATTTGTTTCACTTTCATTCGATGTAAATTCATGGAAAGTCAAGATGGAATGAAAGGAGGAAAGAAATGTTTGCACTCCTTTTCATTATCCCAAGGTAACTTACAACAAAAACAATTGCTTTACTTCGACTTTGATGAGGTATCGATTTATCACAAATCTCCGGTGCAATGAAGGGCAAGAGCAAGATTCTCCATCCAATGTATCCTAAAGATGCGCGGCACAAAGGGAAACCAAAGCTCCGTTTGAGAGAAGTAACAGCCCGAGTCGGATTCAAATCCACACATGCACAATGAAAGAACAACCCGTCGCCTTCAGCTCTGGGACACTTCAGCCCATGGCAAAGGGGCTCACATGTGACCACATCAAGATCACATATGGTGCAGCTAGGGGATAAGAAATTCCTTGAGCGGAATCGAATCCACAACATTATGTTTCTGCTTCCAGCGGAATAATAATACCAGCAAAATCCAAGGAATTGACCTCGTCCTTGGAAGGAATACCTTGTCCTTGATTTATTCCGAGTCGGAACTGTCTCAGAATGAACCAGTAAACATGACATTCCCGTCATATTCACACGCACATTTAGTCGTGACGCATAATTTCTTCAGACAGTTTCTCTCTCACGTGAAGAAGTATATATGGAGAGAGAAGTGAAGGTGATGTTTTAGCTCGATGGGCTTTCTCATATGGCTGAACCTGAAATGGGTAAAATTCCTGGAAATGCAGTTCTGTTACTTTCATTTTATTAATTTTGCTGCAACTTCACTCTGTTCATTCCAATAAGTGAATTGGATTCATATGATTGGAACGCTCAATGTTGTATTCAATTTTGCTCCGAATTTATTTCAGCTTAAAGAAAATACTGATGAGAAAAACAGAAGTTTAAACTACAAAACAAGATGCCAGTTTTGATGCTCAGTTACTTTGGCAGATTTCAGTGGGTATCAAATGAACCCAACATCATTGCGATCATCCTCTCATCATTAAGGCACGGGATTAAAGCAGGAAATCGATCTCCAAGAGAAGGGTGACTTCCTGATCATTATGGAATAGCTTTCCTTGACAATATACAAAATCTGCTCAGTTCCATTTATAATGCTTCACGTTGAATATTAATATAAATCTTTCAAAACTCTGAGTATTTTTGCTGAACCTAACTCAGCTGCAGACGTTTCCGATATTTCTTTTCATCTGAAGTCGTCCAAATTAGACATTGTTTCCTCGCACCTTCTACCCCCGACACCCCACTTTTACACTTTTACCTGGCCACAGGCTGTCTCTCTCCTGTTGAAACTCACTGCTTGTGTGTCTCTAAATGTGCCTTTCCAAATATTTTGGAAACGGATTCTCAGAGTGACAGAAATTCTACTCCCATTATTTCTTTGTCCTACATCGATGGTTTTGAAATCTTGATTTTCAGAAATTTATGAACTTGAAAGAGTGAATTTTCCACATATTTACTCTCTCCAAACCTCAAATACTCTGGAAAACTTCCTTTCGGTTTTCCTTGGTTTACTACCAAATTTTCCAAATCACAAATAAATAAAATCCCATCCCCACTAAACGCTGTCAGCATCGTCTCTCATGTCTTAGCAGCCCAGTAAACGCTGGCAGCGTCCTCTCTGATAGAATCACAGATTCCCGAAAATGCTGAAAGTACAATTCAGCCAATAGAGTCTGTCGGGAGACTCTTCACAGCATCTCAACCAGACGAAGCTCCCGTCTCTATCCCCGCAGGCCTCTGGCTTGTAATTATAGATAAACCTGCTGGAATAAAATCTGGCATCGTGTGACTGCTGACCTTATCACTGCGGTACCCATGGCTAATTCACTTAACTTACTGAATTCACTCCCTGGACCCATCAACGCAATTTAACATGGCTCATCCACCTCACCTACAGACTTAAGAGCAGTGCGAACCACTGTAGTGTACCATCACATTGAACACTATCTGTATCATGTGTAATGGCTTTACACACTGGCAACTCCGCACAGTGAAAGCAAGCTGCGCCCACCAACCCGAATTCAATGCATCCAAACGCGGTTCTACGCTGTACAACTCATTAGTGCTGCTGGAAATGTTTCTGCACTCAGATCTGAATGGGTTTACTCTGTTTTCTTCCTCAGATTCCTGCTTTAAATAAACATATCAATCAGGAACAACTCTATATAATGGTTTTCATTACAACACAAAGACAATGTGCAGTTTGCAGAAGTTGCGTGTTTGCACTGTCACTGACACCCTCTCTCCCCAGGAGCTGCAGTCCGTCTCCACGCTGATTCAGACGCTGCCCAAGTGTTCGATCTCTCCATCAATAAGAAACGCTTCTTTCAGTCTATCCTATCCATATCCCTCATTATTTTGTACATTTCAATCATGTCTTCTTCAATCTCCTCTGCTCGGCGACAAACAACCCCAGTGTGTCCAATCTCTCGTCACAACTGAAACTCTTCAGCCCAGACAATATCCCAGTGAATCTCGACTGCAACGTTCCCAGTGCGATCACATCCATGTAGTACGCTGAATTACAGAACTGTGCAAAGTAATCTAGCTAGAGCCGAATGAACTTTTTTTTTCTATTCCGTTACAGTATGAGGGCGTCGTTGGCTTGGCAGTATTTATTATAATCCCTACTTGCACTGCGGATTGTTGAGACTCAACCATATTGTAGTGAGTCTGGAGTCACATGGATGCCCGAGCAGGTAAGAATGGCAGTTTCATTCCTTAAATGAGGTCAGATGGTTTTGTTTTTTCAACAATTGAACATGGATATATAGGAGTTTTTAGATTCGTAATTCCAGATATTTATTGAATCCCAATTCTACCACCTAGCATGGCCGGAGTCAAACCCAGGTCCCTGGTGTCTGAATTAACAGTTCAGTGTTCAGTGGTAATACCGCTCAGCCATTGCAGAAAAGCAGTGAAACTGATCTTATCCAATGATGTCCCTTTTCCCCGATACAGTTCTGTGCCATTTTCCTGAGCTTGACCCCCTCAATAATATCTGGTCCATGTCGGTAAAAGCTGCTACATGAGTATTGATCTCACAACAATGTTAACCAAATGGATCAAATGGTCTGCAGGTCCCGATGGTGGGGTTGGGGCACGTTCACCCAGCAACAGTGACTGCAGCCACTCAGACTGATCAGTATCAATGTGAGAGCCTGTATTACATTCTGCAATACCTTAGTGAAATAGAAAATGATTCCACAAACACATGATGGAAGAGCAGCGCTCCGAAAGCTAGTGCTTCAATTAAACCTGTAAGATCATAACCTGGTGTTGGGTGATTTTTAACTTTGTATTCCATAGTCCAACATCGGCATCTCTAAATTAATGAAATGGGGGTTTGGGATGAAAAGTTCGGTTAGTGATCGTAGGAGGGAAGAAATCTCTGAGAACGGGTGGATTTGAATTCTGACATCTGAAACACAGAGATGTGAGCGAGCAGAGCTTGAAGGAAAAAAATCACCTTGGAGAAAATCAAAACGTTAAAACAACTGATTCCGTTGTGTTTCACGAAAGATTGGGATACAACACTATTACTGTCGTGACGCGGATTCGAAACGAGGTTGCTGCGGCCACAGCACATTTTACTGACTGCTATACGATCACCGCACCCCACAGACAAACATATTCAGCACATGCAATAAGTACAGTGTCATGAGAAATGTTAGGCAGAGCACCAAATGCACAATATCAGTGCTTAGCGAACGGTGGCAGATATGTGGGAACTCAGAATGGGCTGACCGTTTTACATCGGTGCCCACAGAGGCTGTGGTGATTTCACCATTAATATGCTGAAGGCTGAGAAAAATAGATTTCTCCAAAACATCAAAGACTCTGGGGACAGTGCAGCTTTTGTTACCTGCACATCCACCAATATCATTTATGGTATCCGTTGCTCCCGGCACGGTCTCCTGTACATTGGGGAGACTGGGCGCCTCCTAGAAGAGCGCTTTAGGGAACATCTCTGGGACTACCGCACCAATCAACCACACCGCCCTTTGGCCCAAAATTTCATCTCTCCCTTCCAATCTGCCGAAGACATGGAGGTCCTGGGCCTCCTTCATTGCTGCTCCCTCACCACCAGACACCTGGACTAAGAACGCCTCATCTTCCACCTCGGAACACTTCAACCCCAGGGCATCCATGTGGACTTCAACAGTTTCCTCATTTCCCCTTCCCGCACCTCACCCCAGTTCCAAACTCCCAGCTCAGCACTGTCCCCATGACTTGTCCTGACTTGTCCTACCTGCCTATCTTCTTTTCCACCTATCCACTCCACCCTCCCTCCCGACCTATCACCTTCATCCCCTCCCCCACTCAACTATTGTACTCTATGCAACTTTCTCCCCACCCCCACCCTCCTCTCACTTATCTCTCCACCCTTCAGGCTCTCTGCCTGTATTCCTGATGAAGAGCTTTTGCCCAAAACGTCGATTTTCCTGCTCCTCGGATGCTGCCTGAACTGCTGTGCTCTTCCAGCACCACTAATCCAGAATCTGGTTTCCAGCATCTGCAGTCATTGTTTTTACCAAGCTTTTGTTGAAATGTACACTTCAATAGCAATGCAGTTGAACATCGGCTACTTCACGAGTTTCCCCACACAAGGTGGTAACCACTGTTTCCACATAGTCCCAGTTCCCAGCCCCAGAATCAGAGGAACTGGTTGGCGCAGTCGCGAAGATGCAACTTGAAATCGGGATGGGAATGAGGTCGCAGAGATACTCGATGGCTCAAGTGAGGCAACCGGAGAATGCACGGTTTCTATGATGGTTTAGAGGCGCAAGCAGTTCCGAGGTTGGGAGTGCTTCTGGTCAAATGCGGGGCAGAGGGGAAAATTTGTTCCCGTTTATAATAACAGCAATCTACAGTGTATCTTGCTGAGACAGCTGAGTGCCACAACTGGAGCGTGGGCAGCTGGTTTGAAGTTTAATTTTGCTTCAATATCACCCACTTCCCTAGAATGAATTGCTTTCACCATTTTTATTTCCAATAGTTTGATATCTCCCTGCAGTCTGCGGCTTTCTTCCTCATGGTTAATTGCATGATTAACTGTTGTATGATTTGCACACTGCTAAATCACGGCGACGACAAGTAAATAGGAATCATTGATCTACATGAGAAAACAGTGAATTAACAGCAGACATGCTTCATAGTTTTGCGGGTGACACCAGAGTTGTAGACAGTGAGGAAGATTATCTAAGTTTCAAAAGAATCTTAATCCAATGAGTCGTTGGACTGAAAAATGTAACATGGAGTTCAATCTGGATAAATGGAAGGTATTGCATTTCGGTACAACATAAAGAGTATGGCATTGCGTATGTTGGAGAACACGGAAGCTCGGGATGAAGGTACATAATTCCTTGTAATTTGCACTACCTCCTGACAAGATGGTTCAAAGGCATTTAACATACTTCCATTCATTGCTCAGTCCTTTTTGTATAGGAGTTGGGTCGGTATGTTGAAGCGTTGCAGGACATTTATGAGGCCTCTTCTGGAATATTCTGTCCAGTTCTGGTCGCCCAGTTGTTGGAATGATATTATTCAGCTGGAGTAGGTTCAGAAAAGGTATACACGCATGTTGCCTGTGGAAGGTTTGAGTTATAATGAAAGGCTGGATAGGCTGAGACTATTTTCAGATTCGAGATTGGGGTGCTGGCAAACCACATCAGGTAAGGCAGCATCCGAGGAGCAGGAGAATAATTTTTTTTTCGGGCACGTGTCGTTCACCAGGCTCTTCCCCGAAACGTCGATTCTCCTGCTCCTCAGATGCTGCTTGACTTGCTGTGCTTTCCCAGCACAACACTCTCGACTCTGATCTACCATCTGCGGTTCTCACTTTCTCTGAGTGGAGACTGTTTTCACTCTAGGTTAGGGGTTTGAGCAGCGACCTGACAGACGTTTATGAATTCTTGAAAGGCAAGTTAGAGTTAACGATACCGGCCTTTTCCCAGGAGGGGAATTTCAAGACGAGAGGGCATATGTTTAAGATGAAAAGAGAGATTTTTTTTTAAAAAGGCATATGAGGCTTTTTTTTAGGGAAGGTGTTTTACGTGTGCAATTAACTTGCTGAGGAAGTGATGGATGAGGGTACGTTTGCAACAATTAATGGACAATTGATTCCAAACATGAATTGGAAAGTGGGATTTTTAAAATAAATTTATTCATGCCTCATACGTCAGTTATTTCCCAGAGGGCATTTAAGAGTCAACCACGATATTATCCATCTGGAGTCTCATGTGAGAAGGAGCAGATGACTATGGCAGGGTTGCTTTCCGAACTGGCATGAGTGAATCAAATGGGAATTTCCACACAACTGATTCAGATCATCAGGAGACTCTTCAATTCCAGGTGCTTATTGAATTCAAACTCCGCCATCTGTCATGCCAGGACCTGAATGCTTTGTACCCAAAATATTACCTGGGTTATTGGATAAATACCACAGTAATAAAACTACAAGAACATTATAACCACTCAGAGGGTACAGCAGGAGGCAGATGGGAATAGATTAGTTTGGCAATGTGTTCAGCATGGATTGGTTGGACTGACTGACCTGTATGTCTTCATGCTGTATGAATCTATGATTGACGTTATGGAACAAATAGCTGGTTGGGATTAACAGCAGCATTGACAGCATAACCGAACACCTGATGAGATATGTAATCCTGCTGGAGGCTCCAGAGGTTGTTTTGCTCAGTGAGCCCTTCCCACACACGGGACTGGTGAACGGTCTCTCCCCAGTGTTACTGATTAAATGAGTTTCCATTTCTGTAGTTAATTGACTCGCTTCCAGCAGTTCCCACATTGCCCTGCTTTCTCTGTGGTATCGGCCTCCTTTTTTCCACCCAGGGTGAACGATCCTTTCAAATTGTGTCCACACAGATACGAATCCTGTTGTCCATGTTGTGAATGTGTTTTCATTCTTTCTCATTCACCCACAGGGTGTGAAAATCACTGGTTAGGACAACATTTATTGTTCGCCCCTCGTTCGTTACTGTCTGGCTACACCACAAAGCCGGGTGTGATCCCAGCCTCGGGTGTCTGTCTGTGGGCAATCTGCACATTCTCTGTGTGTTTGCGTTTTTATTTCTCCCTCTGACCAAAGATGTGCCAGTTACAGGGATCAACAATGGGAAATGCAGGCTTATGGGACAGGGAATACCCTGGGGTCTGGTGGGATGCGCTTCGGATGGACCGTGTGGACTGGAAGGGCCGATTAGACTGCTTCCCCACACGGTGGAGATTCTTGAATTAAGGGTCAGCTCATATTTTTCTGGTCCTGGAGTCTCTCGTAGGCAGGACTGGATGAAGATGGTTGAATCCCCTGCATAAAGGACATGAATGAATGGGATTGCAGGAAATTAAAGTCATGATCTCTGTTCCTGGGGTCAAGCTTGCATTTCAGGTTTTATTCCTCGAACTTAAACATCACCCTTTCCGTGTTCCAGTCGCCAAGGACGGATAGTTTAAAATATCACGCCAACACCACCTTTTCCACGTTGAAGTCTTGACTGTGTGGAAGAAACTGCTAGAGATCTGATGCAAGCAAATGTAGCTACCACCGCTAGTGTCAGAAACACAGATCCAAATAGCAAAATCATGTTTTAAACCCACCACTGCAAAGTTCACGGCTCAACACGCTCCAGTTGTGCCACTCAGCTGTCTTAGAAAGATGTACTGTAGATCGCTATGAGAGTATAAACGGGGACAACCATTCCCTTGATAAGGAGCACACTCAACTGAGGAATTTCTTGCGCCTCTATACCATTATAGAAGGACGCACGCTCACCTATTGCATCACTGGAGACAGAGAATAACTCCGCGCACTCATTTCTACCCCATTTCCGGTTGGATCTGTGCGGCTGTGCCAATGTTAAGCTAAAATGTTATTGAAGCATACATTTCAGCAATACCCTGTACTGTCCCCCGAGTCTTTGATGTTTGTCGAAATCTGTAAATATCAGTTTTCAACATTTTCTTTCAAGGGATCTCCACAGCCTCTGAGGACACCGAACTTAAAGATTCAGCTCACTGTCAGTTCCCACATGTCTGTCATTGTTCGCTGAGTACTGACATTGTACATTTGCTATTCTTCCGAACATTTCCTCTGCTAGTATACTTATTGCTGCTTGCAAGCATCCTGTTCTGTGGTTACTGTGATCGCGGTTGTCGGTATTTTGCATTGTGACCACAGCAACCTCGATTTGAAACCAAATCACAGCACTGAGCGTTTTCTCCTTCGTCCTTTTTGTGACACATGCTCAGAAATTAATTGTTTTACCTTCAACTCCGCTCTCTCACATCTCTGCGTCTCATATATCAGGATTCAAACACAACCGTTGTCGGAGATTTCTCTCCTTCCCACGATTATTCAACCTCCTTTCCGTGCCGCCCCCCATTTCTCTGAGGCAATGCACAATCTATCACTCTCTTTCATGTTCAGACTTGTTCTGTCTGTTCTGCTGCTGCGGTGACTGTTGCTGGGCGAACGTGCCCCAATCCCACCATCGGGACCTTTAAACAATTCGATCCATTTGGATACCGCGGGTGTGAAATCAATCCCCATGGAGCATCTTTTACTGACATAGGCCAGAGACAATTGGAGCGTCAGTCCCATGGAAAATACCCAGGGCAGTTTTGGTGAAAAGACATTTTATTGGAAAAGATCAGCTTTTGTGGCTTTCTGCGTTGGTCTTGTGGTAATTTCATAGGACTGATAATCCAGAGACCAAGGTAATAGTCTGGGTACTTGGACTTGAAGCCCACCATGTCATGATCGTCAAATTTGGATTCAATAAATATCTGCAATGAAGAATCTAATAACTACTATATAACCATTGACAATTGTTGAAAAAAAAATCAGCTTCACTGATGTCATTTCGGGATGGAATTTGCTACCTTTACTTGGTCTAGGCTGCATGTGACTTCAGACTCATAGCAATATGATTGAGTCTCAACTGCCCTCTGTGCAATTAGGAATGGGTAATAAATTCGGCCTAGCCAGAATCGCCCTCATACTAATCCAGAAATTTTAAAACAAATGCTCATTAGGCTGAAGCGACAGTGTTGTTGTGCAGTTTTGCAAGTCACATTATAGCAGGGATGTGATCACACTGAGAAAATTGCAGGAGATACTTACCGGGATATTGTTTGGGCTGAAGAGTTTCAGTTAGGAAGAAAGACAGGACAGTGTAGAGTTTTTGTCGCAGTTCAAAGGAGATGTAGACAAGACATGAATGAGTTAGGGGATGGACACGGTTGGCTGAACGAGTTTGTCATTGATGGAGGGATCGATCAGCAGGGGCCAAAAATTTAAGGGAAAGGGCCGAACGGTTTGAGAAGATGTGTGGAAAACGTTTATCAGCCAGCGGGTGGTTGGAATTTGAAATAGGCTGTCTGCATTGTTCAGAGGGGCAGAAACCCCTGTAACCTGAATAAATATTCAGATGTGAAATTGTGATGCCAAAACATATTAGGCTGTGGGATAAGCATTCTGAAATGGGATTCAGTTCATTAGGCATTGTTTTTGACAAGTGTGGCCACAATTGGTTGAAGGGCCTCCTTTGACACTCTTGTCCTCGGTCGTATAGTGTCTAGTGTCCCCGCCTATCACAGGGCTCAATTCTCCACTGGGGACAGTATAAATATTTTAAAACTCTCGCCCCGTTCCCAGGTGCGGGTATTGATACTTCTCCTTTCATTCTCGATGGGGTATGTCACAGGAAGAACAGTGCTGACTGAATCAAGGTGGGGAAGAACTGCAACTCTCAGGTAGAAAGTGTGAGAGTGTAAGTGCAAACACGTGACTTCTGCAAACTGCACCTTGTTACTGTGTTGTAATGAAAAACATTTGACAGACTTGTTCCGGATTGAAGTGTTTATTGAAAGCAGGAAGGTGAGGAAGAAACAGCGTAAAAGCATTCAAATCTGAGTGCAGAAACATTTGGCGCAGCACGAATCAGAACGTAAAGCACAGAGTAGCGTTTCGAGATATTGAGTTTGGGTTGATTTGCTTTGATGAGGCTGACTTACTATGGTATAAAGCCATTAATAATGATACAGATTTTGCTCACGATGATGGAACATTGGCTCAGAAATTTGCACTGCTGTTCGGTCTGAGGGTTATGTTGATTGGCCAAGTTAAATTGCCCTCTCGTGTCCAGGGAGTGAATTTAGTAACTTTAATGAATTAGCCACGGGTAACGCAGGGACAAGGTCAGAAGTCACAGGACGCCTGGTTATATTCCAACAGGTTTATTTGACATCATAAGGGGGAGGGTTGCCCCTTGCTAGGTTTGGGTGAGATGCTCTTCAGAGAGTCGACACCGGGTCGATTGACTGAAATGCTCTTTCTGCCCTGTAGGATTCCGTGATTCTATCAGAATTGATAATGACGGTGTTTACTGGGGTGTAAAGCCATGAGACGACGCTGACAGGGTTTACTGAGGACGAGATTTTATTTACGTGTTATCTTCGAAAATTTAGAACAGTTATCCCTGAACCAAGAAAGACTTAATTGGGGGTTTTCATGTTATGAAATGTTTGGACAGAGTAAATAGGTGGAAAATGCTCTCTTTCAATTCAGTAAACATCTAGACGTCAGGCATTCAAAACCTTTGATAAAACCTTTGAATAACATAGAAGTGAATCGCTGTCACTCCGAGGATCTGTTTTACAAAATATTTGGAAGGCACATTTGGTGGTACACAAGAAATAAATTTCACAAAGAGAGAGAGACAGCGTGTGGCTAGGTAAAGGTGAAGGTCTGGGGTGTAGTCGGTCGGATATTGCGGGGAAACAATGCCTAAGTTGGTTGACTTAAAATGTAAAGAAATTTCGTGAACCTGTTCAGATGAATATGATTCGATTCCAAAAATTCTGGATTTTGAAAGATTTGGCATAATAATGTACCTGAAGCATTGTAAATGGAACTGAGTGGATTTTTCTGATTGTGAAAGGATGATATTACATAATGAATAGGAAGTGACCAGTTGCTTGGAGAGCGACTTCCTGCTTTAATCACACGCGTTAAAGATGTGAGGACAAACACCATGATATTTGGTCCATTCAGTGAAATCTGCCAAAGCAACGAGCAACAAAACTGTTGGGTTTTCCTTTGCACTTTAACCCTCTGATTTTCTAAGCAATATTTACCTTAAGCTGAAATAAAGTCGGAGGAAATTTGAATAGAACATTACTTGTTCCAATTAGATAAATCTAATTCACTTCTGATTATTACAATGAACATTGTGAGGTTGCAGCAGGTGGCTGTGTACAGAGGTCCACAGGTCAGAGTACATTTCTTCTTCCTGCGTTTACGAGCCTTGTTCCTGATCTGTCTGATCTGTTTAATAAAACTTTCTCTATCACTTCATCCCATCCCCTCACAATGCTGAACTTATGAACAAAATAAGGCGTTCGATCAAATGTGGAAGTTTGCCATTCAGCCCATGGAGTCTGCCCCATCATTCAACGAACTCATGGTTGATCAGATAATCTTCAACTCCTTTCTGCTCACTTACCTCGATAAAGTTTCATCATCTTTCTGATTAACAATCTGGAACAGTTTGAAAATAACCAACAACACAGTCTCAACAGCGGTTGCTGAAAAATGCCACAGATTCCTTGGCCCCGAGCAAAGAAATTACTCCTCATTTCTGAATTAAATGGGCAATATCTAAATTTGAGTTCATGTCGTCTGGTGCTCTCCTTAGAGCATAGGGAAACCACCTGCCTGTAGCTACCCTGTCAAGATCCTACGAATATTGAACGTTTATAATTGTTATTGTGTGATTATATCTCCCCTCCATATCCTTTGTTTCAATCCGAGCTGAAACAATCATTCCATGAAGCTCCATGTTATACAGAGTTAGCAACACGTTTGTAAATCTCTGCTGTCCTTTTCAGCGTCCTTACATACTATTAAGACAGGTGGATAAATTTCGGCGAGGAAATGCGTTGAAATCTCAGGCGCAGATGGAATTGGAACTTGAAATCAGAAAGCGTTTGGAATCGGATTGATCCACAGAATGACCAAATACAGCAATGGTAACTCTGACAAATGAGAATCTAATCATATTCGTTTGACATTCAATGACTTCATTGTAACTGAATTCCTCCGTGTAATCGTCCTGGGAGCTATTATTTAGGAGAAATAGAACCTGAACCGCCCATATAAAGAAGTTAACTACAAAAACATGTCCGTCGGTCGTTTTTGTTAGATTATTAACTCAACTCTTGTCTCCGTGAAGCCGACATCGTCCGCTACGCACAAATTAGATGTTTAACAGAACTCTCTCCATTTGCCAAGGTGGGTTCAGCTTCAATACCACTGAAGGAACAGGACCACCCTCCACGAAAATGCATTCACTTAACTGTACATTTTTCAAAACCTGAATTTTTATTCCCTTAACTGCTACGGCACAATTGCAGCAGACTGCATCACCTAGAAGATTCACTGGAGTAAGTCATCCAGACTTTGTTGACAGAATCTTCAAAGCTCAAAAACTGTACTGACTATAAGGACAAGGTTAAAGATGTACTGAATCTTCACCATTTGCAAATTACCCTCCAAGGCACATACCAGCATGACGAGGAGAGGGATTAGTGATAAATTCATTGAGTGGTGAAGCGGTCTTGATGGGATACGATTTATACTGCAGCCCTCCCTCTTTTGTCTTCCAAGTTTTAAAAATGTTGATTATTGCATTGACCAGACTTGTGCTCATTCCTTCAGTTGTTTCTTAAACTGGCGGTTGCTAAAGATCGAATATCTTCTACAGTCTGTGGCAGCAACAGAAAATATCCAAAAACCCTCATGAACAACTGATCTCCCTGTACAACAATCTTCAGAGATCTGTGAATGTCCACTCCAAGATCTCTTTGTTACTGTGCACCAATCAGAATCCTCACTGTTATTGTTATAACTCCCCAAATTCATTACCACTCATTCATCTGGATTCAATTCCATTCGCCATTTTTCCTTTACACCTGATTCATACATCCCTGCGGTCCCTGACATTATTCATCATAGGTAACTACACGACCAATTGTTGTATCATCTGTAAACCTCTAAATCATGACTCCTACAACGAAGTTTGAATTAGTGATTTACATCAGGAAACAGTGGCACTTCACTGGATCAGGCATCCAAACATGGTTCATGGCTGGATGGAATGAACACCTGCCATGTTCCAGTCTCCAAGGGTTGCTAGCCCAAATAGCGCCATTATAATTGCAGATAACACGAAGATTGGTGGAGTGGTCAGAAAGTAAAGGGAACTGTCAAAGAATGAAGAGGAATATAGATAGACAGAAGAGTTGAGCGGATAGGTGTCAGATGGAGGTCAATCCAAACAAATGTGAGGTGATGCATTTTGGGAAGTCTAATTCTAAAACCAACTATACTGTATCCGGAAGAGCTGTGGGTAAAGTTGATGAGCAGTGAGATTTGGGAGCTCAGGTCCTTTGTACCCTGACGGTGGCTGCACAGGTGGATCTTGTGGGCAAGAAGATATATGGCATGTTTGCCTTCACCGGACGGGACAATGAGTATAAGAGCTGGCAGGTCATGTTACAATTGTATAAGATTTTGGTTCGGCCGCGTTTAGAATATTCTGTACAGTTCTGGTCGCCACATTACCAAAAGGATATGGATGTTTCGAAGAGAATGCAGAGAAGGTTTACGAGGATGTTGCCTGGTATAGAAGATGCTAGCTCTGTAGAGAAGTTTAGGAGGTTACTATTTTTTTCATTAGAAAAAACGTGATTGAGGGGTCCTGATTGCGGTCTACGAAATCATGAAGGGAACAGACAGGACGGACTGAGATAAGCTTTTTCCCAAGGTGAGGCATTCAATAATGAGAGGTCACGCATTCAAGGAGAGTGGTAAAACGTTTAGGAAGGATATACACGGAAAGTATTTTACACAAAGGGTGGTAGGTGCTGGAATGCGTTGCCAGCAGAGGTAGTAGAGGCTGACGTGGTAGTTTCATTTAATGTGCGCCTGGACAGATGTATGAGTAAGTGAGGAGCAGAGTGATACAACTGCTTAGAGATTGGGCGACAGGTTTAGACAGTTGATTTGGATTGGCTCAGGCTTGGAGGTCCAATGGGCAGTTCCTGGGCTGCAAATTTTCTGTGTTCATTGTTCTTCTTTGTTCACTACACTACCAACTCCATGCTACATTGCTCCATCGCAGAAAATGACATTGTCAATTCCGATTATCACAGAGGGAATGAGAATATGACGTGTGGCTGTGTCGGAATTTAAGTGATGTACGCGGGATTGGAGGGTTTACTGGGAGAAAGACGCCAATGTGGAGACGTTGTGATCAAAAACAGCTCTTCGAGTAAAAGTAACAAAATGGCGCATTGTTAAGGAAAATGTCAGAGAACGCTTCCAATTCATCGACCTCTCGTGACCCACAGTATGCTTCCGCTGAGTCAATCTGCAGTGCGGGTTAATGCTGCTGTTGTATCTCAATAATCTAATAAACGGAGACAAATATGCCACTCTTCCCTCCTTTGACCAGGTCCACTCCCAGCTTTGGCATTTCATGCGCCTCTGTGCCGTCATAGAATAACCACGTGCTAACCTTCAAACCAGTCAATCCATTTCAATACCACAGTCGTGAGATTAATTCTCATGTAGCAGCTTTTACTGATATGGACTAGAGATTATTGGAATATCAGGCTCAAGAAAAGGAAACAGGGCAGCACTGAGGAAAAGAAACTTTATTCTAAAAGACATATTTCTGTGGATTTCTACATCATTTATTTCACTTCCTCATTCGGCTCTATCTAAGCTATTGTGTGCAGTTCTGCAATTCACATTATAGCAGGGATGTGATATCACTGGAAATGATGTTGGAGAGATTTCCCAGGATATTGTCTGAGAAGAATAGTTTCAGTTATGAAGAAAGATTGGATAGATTGGAGTTGTTTATCTTAGAGCAGAAGAGATTGAGAGGAGACACATTGAGATGTGCAAAATAATCAGGGATATGGTTGGCGTAGACTGATAAAACGTTTCTCTTCGATGGTGAGATCAATCATGGGGGTGGGGTGGCGGGGGGGGGGGAGTGTGGCATGGATTTATGGACAGAGGTGAAAAGATTTGAGTGAATGCGCAGACAAATGTTTTGAAACAGTGGGTAGTTGAATTCTGGAACTCAGCGCAAGCAAATGTTTTAGAGGCAGAAATCCTCCTAAGTTTCAGAAGTATTCAGATGTGAATTTGTGATGCCAAGGCATAGACCAATTCAGATAGATGACAAACAAAACCTGAATGGTCTGTAAGATCTATGAATAAAAGACAAAATTAGGAATTGCAGCTCGGGGCAAAAAGAATGACGACTTCGGTTCAACAGACACTTCATCAGAACTGTTTTTGATTCACTATGTTTACTCTGATTTCTCTCTAGTGATGCATTTGGAGTATTTTTTGTAGGTGCATCCATAATGCGGGTTGAGAGAGATAGGGTGGGGGAGTGTGAATCGCGTCGATGGCACAATGCAGACTCAACTGGCCAAATGATATCTGTCTTCACTGCGTCTAATTCTAACTCTGAATCTAGAAGTTTTTGTCCATTTTCCAAGTCTGTCTTTTTTCACATCTCTCCTGTAATGTGAATTGTAGAACAGGACAACCTTCGGTTCAGGCATAAGCCACAGCCAAACCATTACCACCTGACGCCTGAAAGAGGAATGCCTCATATTCTTCCTTGGGAAACTGCATCCACACGGGATAAATATGGATTTCAATGGCTTCCTCATTTCCCCTCCCCCACCACCACCACATTATCACATTGCAAAGCATCCAACTCGGCACTACCCTCTGGACACATTCATCTCTTCCCCTTCTAACTTGCACTTTCTTCCCCGCCTCCATCCACCTATCACTTCACCAACAACCTTTCACACAACCCCAACCCCCTCCCTTTTATCTCTCAGTCCCCACCCACAAGACTCATTCCTGATTAAAGATTTATGCCAGAAACGTCGAATCTCTCGCTCCTCGGATGCTGCCTGACCTGCTGCAGTTTTCCAGCACGACACTGTCGTCATGGCGAAGATAGACGAGCTCAGCTCAGGCTCTTTATCTGGGAGCGGAGAAGGCTGAGTGAGGAAGTGAAGAAGGTGCACATTAAGGGGATCGGTATGTGTGATAGGAATAAACTTCTCATGGGAAGTGTTAACAACCAGGGATGTACGGTAAACGCAAGGGAGAGGATTTTCAGAGCAGATACAGGCAGAACGTTTTCTCTCTGAGATTGTTGCTTATTTGGAATTCACTGTTTGAACGTATGGTAAATCTACGAGTCATCAAAATATTTCAGGTGTTTTAGCTGAATACTTGAGAAGCTAGAGTACACATGGATAAGGACCAGGTACTGGAATGTGGGGTGAAGATAAGCAGATGTCTGATGAAAGATCCAAACACCGTACCGAAAATAGAGACCATAAAAGCATGGGAAGGTTATACGCATGGATACTATTGGAAATCTGTTACAAGGGGTGTGTGGAATGCTACACTAGTCAGAAGATCACTCTGGCAGGATGGGGCCGCGGTGGCAGGAGGGGAAAAGAATAGTGCAATGCTCCTACACCAATTAGATTCAGAGTGTGCTGAAAGGTTACGATGGCAGGCTGAGATAATAACAGTTAGTCAAGTCAGCCTTGCCTGCTAAATATCATCATGGCAGGGTGGGACAAGTCGTGACAATAGATATTTTGGACATGGCTTTTAATATTCAATTCATAGTTCGTAGGGTCAACCTGCTTGAGACCCTCGTCGCAGGATAAGACATTAAATATCAAATCGGTAGTTAGTAGAGTCAGTTTGGGACAGGAAAACATTGTGGTAGATTGGGTAGCTAAATATATAATCATGACAGGTTAGTCTGGGATGGAAGATAATTGTAGCAGAGGTGGCAGTAAAATACCAAATCATGACAATAGAATAATATTAAGTTGAATGTTGGAAAACCCATAGTGGCAGAAGTAGAGTGATAATAGGAACTAACATCATTGGGTTATTGTGTAGCTGGAGTGCAGTAATTCGGACCATTACAGTTGGCCGTGCTGATAAGCTAAGAAACCTGAGTAAAGAAAAGGTATAAAGTAGTGCCATGGACCCTGAGGTTCGAGGGCATTCAAGAATTTGCTTTCTGAATGTCACGGTTTTTTTGTTTACAAATAAAAGATCTACGCCTTGAATTTCTCTCTGCATTTCCTAGTGTTTGTCTACATTTTCTCCACGACAATCGCAACTTTGGGTGCAATAAAATTGTGGCTAGCACGGCTCTGTGGCGCAATGAAAAGCACATTAGATATCTACAGCATTGATATCATTGCTATTCAAAGTTTCTGGGTTTGATTTCCACCAGAATCGGAGTTTAGATGCCAGCTCAATCAATGATTGTTCTGCTGAATCATCATCAATTCCCGTCGTCAGGAGTTCACGACTCTGCTGATGACCAAAGAACATTCCTTACCTTCTTAGTTGGGGGGTTTGACGCAATCATATCGTTTGAAACATGATCAACCAGAATCAGCTGCTCAGCCGCAAAACCTGCAAAGTTCGTGCAGAAATCCACTGTCTCGAAAAACGTTTCCTTCCCATAGTGGCATAAACATTTGTGATTGCTGAAATGTCTTTTTTCCCTTTGTGTGACAGGTTGTTGTGGATGAGCTGGGGTAAAACAGTGAAGCGTTTGATCAGCCATGACAATATCAAATGGTCGGAAAGGACCGGTGTGTGGAATAGCCTCCTCCTGTTCCTTTCTTTCTGTGCTGTTTCTGACAGAAGGTTTTCAACAATAATATGATGAGGACAAGCTGAATCTACACCACGGAATACCAAGGTGCTCCCCTTTACACCTCCAGTCTCACAGCTGGAATAGTCAGCTCCGAGATCAGACAGTGAACGTTTCTCCCAGGCGTTCTGTTAGACTGCATGGTCCTTCACACAGATTTCCAACTGGGCACATGGAGCAAGCAAACGTGGGAATATTAGGGACTCAGGGACAGATTTCCCCTCTGCTGGGCTGCAGTTCTGGACATGGTGACGTACATGAATTTCTGGAATTTTGAGTCTTACTGTGCATTCTTCCTACTTTACAATTTAAACTGGAATTGAATTTATCCTTGCATCACATTCTTACATCTTTTGTATTCATGGAACTCGTGCACCGTGTTCTTGGATGTAGGAATGGTGAAGATTATTGATGAATGCAATATGTTTCATGTTGACAGTATGAATTTTCAGAAGGAGGTTGGTGAACTTTCACTGATTCGAATTCTGTGCCGAACTGAAACCGATGGAAGGAAAAGCCCTGCGACATCGACAATGTAACATTGTCTGTGAACAACGCAGGAACCAACAGAAACCCATTTTTCAATGAATTCAACTTTGCACATTTTTGCGTCCTTTCCTGAACCTGATACTTCAATCATCGCAGGTTGATGTCTTTTTCACCTCGTCTGTGTCAGCTTTAATTTCAGAACCACATGCTGAGGGGTGTCATGGTGGCTCAGTGGTTATCACTGCTGCTTCATAGCAGCTATATCCGGGGTTCGATTCCAGCCTTGGGTAGCAGTGTGGAATTTGCACATTTCCTCTCCCCCCCCCCCCCACCCCGTCTGAGTGGGTCCAAATTAGTCAAGGGGAAATGGTTCTGGGTGGGTTACTCTTCGGACTTGTTGGGCTGAAGGGCATGTTTCCACACAGTAGGGAACCTGACCATCACAACAACAGTAAAGCAGTTGAGTTAAAATTCCCATGGTAGGAGCAGGCCACGTGACAGCTTTGCTGTCTGCGGCTCGAAGAGCGCGATTTGTCAGTGCCTGGTACTTAAAGGTGCATAAACTGCCACGGTTCTAAGGCCAATGCTTATCTGAAGATACCATTACTGCCATGGACCAGGAGATATTGGAGCATCAGACTGAAATGCAGTTGAAAACAATGTTGAGTAAAGTAGCAGTTATTTGACAACTTTGGTTTCTGATTTGGGGAAATGTTCTGTCTTTGGGAAACGTGCCAATTATGAACTGAAAAGCTACAAATATTCCCCAGGTGAATATCCGTCTGTGGATAGAGATACAGAGATGAAATATTTGCTTGATGACCTTTCTCAAATCGCTGACCCTGCACTGGATTACATTCTGGGAAAGTCTGTTTATCTCGTTTCATATCATTCCATTTCCTGCTAACTCGCACAGCTCATTAAACCAATCGGAAGTATTAGATCTATCTCTTTGGGAAGTTTGATTGTTGTCAGTACATCTGGAAAAGTAGTTTTGGTGTTGGGAGGAACAGAGGGTTCAAACTGGAATAAGATCGAGTCTTGTCGCAGGATATTCCAAGCGGAGACCAGTGAGTATTAAATGGACTCACTCCCCTTTTTGGTGATTCTGATTAAATGTTCAAGGCAACAGATGGCAATGATAATGATGGTTTACATCGACGGACCAAATCTTACTCACCAGAGGCACCGTAGTATTACAGACCAGGAGAGCGGGGGAGATAATGCTCCTTATGGCTACCTGAGATAATGAGAGAATTCATCCCATGCTGTTGGTCTCAATTTTCTCATAAACCAGTCAGACAGCAGACTGAGCTAACCGAGTTTTATTCAATGTAGAGCTAATTCAAACAGCTCAGTGCATTTACAATCTATAATGTCTCATGTAGAATGAGCTGCTGCACCTTTCAATGCCAGCAGCTCTTCTTATACTTAACATTTTCAGTTGCAGGTGTTATGAAATTTCTTTCCGATGAATGTTAACCAAATCGAGAATATGTCCCTTTTACCTCGCCATCCAGGCAGCCCAGAATCCCTTTCGCTGTCAAATTCACTCACTATGTCTCTGCTCATGCTTTTCAAATACTCTGGAATCAGCTTCTAAATGCTTTTATTTCTGAAAATTCATCTCCAATTTCAATAACTCTCAGAATAAAAAATGATTGCTCCAAACATCTTTCTCGTTCCCGACTGGCTGTGAAGTTCTAACCTTTTATATCCACTCACCTAAACGAGGGAATTTCCATCATATTTACTCTTACCAACTTCACATCAGCTGGATAACTTCCTTTCGGACAGAATTAAACCTGTCCTGATTTCTCCCGCATGATTCTTTATCTACCCCACCATTCCATTAAACTGCCCCTTTTCTTTTCTCGTGGTTTTATCTCCTAGTAAACCTCATTTCCATCGCTTGTATCGATTTTGTATCAAGGGAAATCTGGCACTGTCATTCCTAAAGTCTTTATATTCCAGTAAGTGCTGCCCCAGTCTTTCATCATATCTTTATATCCCAGTAAGTTTCAAGCTAAGAAAGGATGCTGGGTCATATTCAACGCGTGAAAACTCGCGACAAAGCTGTGCAATCTTATTACCGACACAGGAAAGTTGGAAGCAATTTCAACTGCAGCTGAATCAATTGGCTGCAGCAGCATCGGGTCAAATCCCAGTCACTCCAGCGGCTGTTGTTATTATATTTATTTCTTCTCTACGTGTACTGAAGTAACAGAGTGAGGGATAAATTACTATTGCCAGCCATATATACATGGGCTATGATATGCTGAAGTTGTGAGATCAGAGCAGTTTTTATGAACATAGACCATTCACACTGTTCGAATCTCAGACTCAGGAATTTGACAGAAAGCGATTTTGAGTCAAATTTGAGCAGGGGGTGTTTACCCCATGATGTAACACCAGTTTGTGTGGTTGCATTGTTGTTTACCTCATTTGTCCGTTTTGCCTCATTGAGGAACTTGAAATTGTCCCCTCTATACAAAAGGTCCGTGCTTTGTCACCATTGTACAATAGATGCAGTACAATAACACCCAACGCTGATTCCGTCTATTTACCAGATATTGAACCCTGGAAACAGCACTGTGCACTCTCCTCGAGTCTGGAAAGCAGTTTCCTCACAGATAATGTTGCATCCCCACTCTCATGCCTCTTATCATTCCATCGGCTTCTGTTCTTCACTGAATCCGATTCAGCAGATTTTGTCACTGAGTCATTTCTTTGTATGTGTTCAGATCATATGAGCAGAATTTCACAGTGGGAGTGCCCTGGGCCAATAACCCAGAAGTCAGACCATACCCAGGGAACCGTTCTCTGCTCTTGATTAGTTCATGACCACCAGGAAGAAATATCGATGCTCTTCAAAATTTACTTGCCTGTTTTAAGAAGCAAGATAAACATATCCAGGTTCCCGCTTTTGTTGTCACACGGACCAAGGTTGTAAATGCTGGAAACAGTCGAGACTGTCCGCTCTTACACATTCATTTTTTTCTCCAGGAGGTGTTAAGATGATGGTCTGAATCGCTTGCTTCTGTTCCCTGTCAGTCTGGGATGATGTGAGCAGTGAAATCTACTTTGAACTGGATGCAACGTGGTAAAATGTATACACTTCACAATGAGTGTGTGTGAGTGACAGGAGTCGCTGTAGTAACATCCCATGCTGAGTCAGACAGCAGAGGCCTCCCGTGACTTCGAGAAGGGCACAGACACTGTTCCCGTTGACTGGGTGAGATTCTCTTTTTCCCAGCATTTCTGTACATTTCTATCTGTTTCAGCAGGCGGTATTTGTACAAGGTTGCCAAAGAAGGTGAGGTCCTGTGCATGTGCGATCTCCCTTTTGTATGGCTTTCCTGAATTTCTATAACTGCCACCCCCACTAGCCCCCTCCCCGCTCCACAATCCCGTGTTTGATAGGGAGCTGAAGAGCAGACTCCCATTGCTCTCCCACGACACTGATTGCCAACAGAAGAACAGTTGTTCCAGTCATCAAAGGAGGGCGCACGGTTCCGGGGGAAGCAGCGAGCACAGCCTCCTGGGAGAAGTGAGTCAGAATAGAAAGGAGCTGTTATTAAAACTCTGTGCTGCTTTCACTCCTAAACAGCAGAAGTAGCCTTAGCTGACAAGCCATATCACCGGATTTATGGCTACCACATCTGGCGCTGTTGTGGATCCTTTGTCTCAGGTGAGATATCGCTTCAGGCGGGTGACTTACATATGAGAGGTCTTGGGTTCACATCCCGAATGAGCCCTGGAATTTTGCTCACTGCCTCTTTTTTGACTGAGAAGGTATGATTTTTATCGATCAATGTCAGAGCAAGATTCCGAAGCTTTAAAACACACACCAGCAAGTTCAAGAGCAGCTTCTTCTAGGCAGTTACTGCTCTGAGAAATGAATTGTCTACCTGGAAATAATGCCGATCTTGCCATTGCGGATCTTGCTGAGAGCGTGACCTGTGCGGAGTAAACTGAATTCCTGAGTCTGTCCAAATTTTGATTTTCTCTGTGATCTGCATGTTCATACTTACTATAATCTGCCTTTACCAGTAACAAACAAAGCTTTCCACTGTAGTTACATCCATGTGACAATCAATCAATAAAAACACAGTCATTTCGTCATTGTGTGGAACCAGCACAGCGAAGGTGGGCTGCATGGCCTCAATCTGCAGTGTGGCATAATTTGTCATTCTGAGTGAAAGGGCAGTTAAAGGAACAGAATCTGGGAAATTATAAAGTGGTTATATTGACACAGCTGGGACACATCTGTGCCACAATAACAGTGATGATCTTTTGACGTCATCCTCCAAGGTACATGCTACAAAAAGCTGAAGACTGCGGGAAACTGCTGTGGTCAGCGCTAACAGGGCTGCCCAGCGGAAGCGTGGTAGGCCCATAAACCAGACATTAATGGATAAAACGCATCCTCTGCTGACTGACAATTTCGGCTTTCAGTGTGTGTACTGACCCAGCCAGTGTTCCTTTATAACAGTGCTCTGTTCTTGGCATTACATATTGATGAGCCTTCTGCGTTCTGTCATTCAATGGTATCTGAAATAAATATCTCGTATTGATACAAACGCCAAATGACCACTACACTACAGAAACAAACCTCAGCCACGCTTGCTGTGGCACAGTTGCATCCAGCACTGAAGGTTGAAGCCATTTTACATTTTACCTTCATGGACGAGATACACTGAAGTATCTGTTTCCACGCCGTGTACCCCAATAACGTTGTGTTCCTTACACCGGCTTTAAAGGATTACTTTTTAGCGGAGCTTGCCGTCGCAGTCTGTGGCACAATCATTTAGTCTGTTCGACTGCTCACGGGAAAGGTAGTATTGTGAAACACTGCAGAAACGAACGACTTCCTTAGTTTTGCTCCGACTGACCATACTCCGTGAAATTTTCCCAGATCCTCAGTTAAGGATTTTTGCAGCTGGAAGTTACCTCAGAAACCATGTTAACTCGTAATGTATTGAGCGAATCGCAAAACAGAAAGCATTTAACACGGAATACAAACAAAACTGGCAAACCAAATGCATTTTCAGACACAGCGAAGCATGAATTAAAAATGTGAGACAATCCGAGGGCATGAGTTATAAAGTAATCTCACAACTAACAACAGGGCAATTCCAAACTGCTCATTCAAAATATATTGGAGCCTGAGTGCACCACCGCTTCCCAGACAATGGTGAAAAGAGAGAATGGACCATAAAAGGTGAATTTCACCAATCACAGTCTCGATTAGATGACCTTTGCCTTCTGATGTCTCCAGGACGGAAATGAAGGAAATGGGAGAAATTCAATAACATGTCACATCGAAATACATTGGAACGATTTTCCCATTGGCCAGAAAACCAAATAACGACGAGTCGAGTCACCGCAGGACTTTGTTTCACAACAGCGATGAAATAACAGTCTCCATTCGGTTCCAGTACAAGCTCAACTTGCCTGGAACAGAAAGCAACAGTTGAGCTGCTTGCGATTTTCCACGCGGGAAGCGAACACGATCACGATAGCACGGACAATTTGGAAAGTTCGGCGCTTTCCCACACCACAGTTAATTCCCCGGGAAGCAAACCCACTTTTCTTTTTAACAGAAATGCAGCAGGGATCGCAACAGCACTTTAACAAGCGGCGTCATTGGTGTTGATCAACAGAAATGGCAGCGGTGGGATTCTAACCCACGCCTGTGTCGAGACTGGAGCCTTAATCCAGCGTCTCAGACCGCTCGGCCACACAACCAGGAGTCCAGGCACTCACTTTCTTGCACTTCCAATTGTGGTCCTGTATAACAACAGATGCAAACTCACGTGAAAAGGGTTCCATGATCCCTCTCTGATTCGCACAGCTGCTGGGATGTGCCCGTCCACAATATCAACTTCGCAGCAGATAATGATAGCACATCAATCCAGCCAAAAATCAATGGTAAACTGAGTCTATCTTCTCAGACTCTTTTCAGCTACAAATGTATTTGTGAGTGCCTGAGAATATATGATCGGTTATGATTGGGTCAAATTACCATGAGCTACTTGACATTACTGCAATTTCGATTCTTGCTTTGCTGAATGATTTCACCCATTACTCGAAACAGGACGAATTCCAAGTTTACAAGGAACATGAAACACACCGGACTACAGGGAAAATGCACAAAGCTGAGCTGGCCGTCTTCCACATCATACCGTGCAGCATAGTTTCAGTCACTGTGTTTGTTTTGCAGAATAAGAGTCCCAAAGAATGTTCTCCACCCTAAAACCGGAGGTCACATTCCAATCCGAGAGCGACAGATCACATTGTGAGGGTGCTCTGACCTCGGAGCCAGTTCGAGATGTTACTTTCGTTGCCTTTTACCTTAACCGTGCAATTTGCTGCAGAGATGTTCACACCTGGATATGAGCCACATGGATACCCACTGAGGTGGAAACCTGTGCGGGAATCGATGAGAAGCGACTCAACAAATTTTAATAAATTCCATGGTGCTTATTAGAAATGGAGTTTCTGATCACCTCAATCTAAAAGGCAGTTTCTGAACATAGTAACAGAACTCAAAAGGTAATTACCTCACCCCACCGCCACTCCGGAAGAGTTGCTAACTGCATTTTAGTGCTTTTTGTTCACGATATGAAGAGCTCTCATGCCTGAGTCACCTTCACGTCTCTGGTTGCTGAGTGAATCACAAAGAAGGACTTTCACCAGAGCTGCAACTGCCTCACTTCCTCACTCGACTTCCCCGTTTACATTTTCCTGCTCGTCAGTGATTTAAAGAAAACCAAATGGATGCGATGTCATTCTGTAGCCTCTCTGTCGATTCCTCCGTTTCAGTTTCAACTTGGCTTAGATCTCGGGGCGCACCTTAATACTAGCGACTCTATGAAAGCACAGGTCCAAAGGTTCCTCTGAGAGTGTAATTTCTTTCATTGCTGTTGCTGATGGAATGAGCCACTAACGTGGGAACTGCTCCAAAACATGATTCAGGACCTCTCGTGCCAGTTCTCGCACGTTGAATAACGACAGACATCTTCCAAATAAGGTCTTTCAGAGATGACTTTGGAGTACATTTGACAGACAGACTAGTTCAGGAATCCGTGGTGCACTCTGACACCAGCGCCTCAGCTTCTTCCCTGTCTTTGAACCGGGCCGCCTGCGCAAGGAATGCAAATGCAAGGATCAGAAGGCGGTAACTACACTCTCAAACAGAATGGCATATGATCAGAACCAGGTTGGAGAAAAACTTTACAATGTTTTGCACTGTAAGTAAATGGATTTGCATTGCATTTCACTACGGGAGCAGATTTGTTCAAGCAAATTCGAAGGCAGGTTTGCAAATGGGAAAGCAAGCAAGAAAGCTCCGTTCTTGTCTATGTAAAAGGCTGCAGTTGAAGAACAAAGCCGTTTCTGCCCAGTTTCGAACTGGGCATCTTTTGCGCGTAAGGCAAACGTGATGACCACGACATTACAGAAACAAGCCACCGGCAACTGCGCTGCGGCTGAGAGTTGAAGCCATCCTGTTTCCAACAGCTCGTTATTTAATGGGACTTGTTTAACTTTGGCTGTGTGGTGAGCATGGACGAGATACACCGAAGTATCTGTTTCCACGCCGTGTACCCCAATAACGTTGCGTTGCCTACACTGGCTTTAAAGGATCACATTTTAGCGGAGCTTGCCGTCGCAGCCTGTGGCACAATCATTTAGTCTGTTCGACTGCTCACGGGAAAGGTAGTATTGTGAAAAACTGCAGAAACGACATGACTTCCTTACTTTTGCTCCGACTGACCATACTCCGGGAAATTTCCCCAGATTCTGAGTTGAGGATTTTTGCAGCTGGACGTTACCTCAGAAACCCTGTTAATTCGTAATGTCTTGAACGAATCACAAAACAGAAAGCATTTAACACGGAACACAAACAAAACTGGCAAACCAAATGCATTTTCAGACACATCGAGTATGAATGCTAAATGTGAGACATTCTGAGGGCATGAGCCATGAACTAATCTCACAACTAACAACAGGTCAATTCCAAACTACTCTTTCAATCATACTGGAGCCTTACTGCACCACCACTTCCCAGACAATGCTGAAAAGAGAGAAAGACAGAACATAATAAGAATGGGCCATAAAAAGTGAATTTCGCCAATCACAGTCTTGATTAGATTCCCTTTCACTTCCGATTTCTCCAGGACGGAAATGAAGGAAATGGGAGAAATTCAATAACATATGACATCAAAATTCATTGGAACGATTTTCCCATTGGCCAGAAAACCAGATAACGACGAGTTGAGTCGCCGCGGGACTTTGTTTCACAACAGCGATGAAATAACAATCTCCATTCGGTTCCAGTACAAGCTCAACTTGCCTGGAACGTAAAGCAACAGTACAGCTGCTTGCGATTTTCCACGCGGGAGGCGAACACGATCATTACAGCAGAGACACTTCGAAATATTCAGCACTATCGCACACCACAGTGAATTTCCCGGGAAGCAAACCCACTTTTCGTTTGTTTTGAACATCAATACAGCAGAGATCGACACAGCATTTTAACAAGCTGCAGAGTTAGAGGTGATTGGCAGGAATGGCAGCGGGGGGACTCGAAGCCTCGCTCCTGTTGAGACTAGAATCTGAATCCAGCAACTTAACAGCAGGGCAAATCCAAACTGTGCATTCTGCCCTACCTCAGCTTTAGTGCACTACCACTTCCGAGAAAGTGCTGGAAAGAGAGAAAGAATACAATGAGAATGGGCCATAAAAAGTGAATTTCATCAATCGATTAGATCATCTTTCCCTTCTGTCTCTAGGACGGATATGATGGAACACACGACATCGCAAACATTTTCCCATTCGCAAAAACACCAAATAACGACGAGTCGAGTCACCGCAGAACTTTGTTTCACAACAGCGATGGTATAAGATACTGCTTTCGACTCCAGTGAAAACTCAACTTTTCTGAAATGAAACAGCTGCGGTCGAGCTGCTTGAGCCCGCGATTTTTCGTACGGGAGGCGAACACTGTTATGTCAGCACAGGCACTGACTCCTTTGCCTGAGTCTATGTTGGCACCCACCACTGTCAAATCTTTGAGAAGCAAACCCCAACTTTTGAACTTTGACCCACATTTCAACATGCTGTAACATTCCAGTTGATCCACTGTAATGGCAGCACAGGCATTCGAATTTACATAACTGAGAGTCAAAAACCTCGACGCACCTGTTTAGCCCACTGTGCCATGTGACCTTGCTGAATGCTTTCATACATTTTCACATATATACCTGCAAAGTAACAGAAGCACCTTCACAGGGAAAGGCTTACGTCATCCCTCTCCTGCTTGCACAGCTGCTGGGAATTTCTGGCTAAAATATCAATTTCGCAGCAGATAAGGAGAGTTCCATTAATCTAGACATAAATCAATGGTTATCTGAATCTATCTTCTGAACCGCTTTTCAGCTGCAAATGTCCATGTATGTGTGTAAGAATGTATGTTCGGTTTTGATTTCATAAAATAACCATGAGCTGCATGAGTTCGAGGTGCACTCAGTAAAGTTGGAGATCCCAGCCTGATGTCCCAATGTTCCCAGATCCATGTCAATCAAAGCTATTCCAGGTGAGTTTTGGGCTCTCAGCCTGATGTTCCAATGCTCCCTGCTCCATGTCAATCGAAGCTGCTCCAGGTGAGTTTGGTGATCCGAGGTTGATGTCCCAATTCTCCCTTCTGCTCAGTGTCAATAGAAGTTGCTCCAGGTGAATTTGGAGCTCCCAACCTGATGTCCCAATGTTCCCTGCTCCATGTCAATACAAGCTTCTCCAGGTCCGGTTGGAGCTTACCGTCCTGTGCCCCAATGCTCCCTTCTGCGCCATGTCAATAGAAATTGCTCCATGAGAGGGTGGAGCTCCAAGCCTGGTGCCCCAATTCTCCCTGCTGCGACATGGCAATAGAAGCCTTTCAAGTCGCCATTTAAGCTGAAGACCCGGCATCTCATGCACCTCTATACGATCATATATGTACCGTGCACTCACTGGTTGCATCCCGCGGGGGGCGTGGGGGGGGGAGGGGTGCACAGAGTATTTGCACTATTAACGTTGCACTATTAACGTTGTATCCAGACACAGGTGTATTTTCTGCAACATGGGAACCTTATCTTATTTTTAATAGCCACCCAAGTATACTTTGTGAAAAACTTTCTTTCCAATGCCTTGTTTAGCATGTGCCTGTTGCACTCAACGCGACATAATGTAATAGTGCTAAATAGCGAATTTTCAATAAATATTACATCGTATGTTTCATGCGGAGTAACTGCTATTTAGCAAGGATAACGTAATTGAGGAAATCAGCAGTTTTATTTCCTGTGAGGGAATGAGGTTTGTATTCATTAAATTGAACTTGTTAAATGTGTAAAATGATCACAATAGATCTCAATTTGAAAGATGTTTAATAATGTTGTTATCCAACATGAAATGAGGCGTTGTCTTCTATTGGCAACACCATTGTTAGAACTAACTACCTATTAATGACAAGAGAGTAAACGAAATTTAAATAATTTCACATGTTTGTTCTACATTAGTCAGCGGTTATTGATCCACAGTTTTAGTCAGTCCTGCAGTTAACTTGATGTCTGCTACAATTGTTCATAAAGAGAGGGAGCTGGCTTCCCATTTCTTGTCTTTGTCTGCATCTCATGTCCAGCATTCATCACTGGCAAGAGCAATGAGAAGGGGAGAGACCAATATGTAACTGTCTCCATGCCCATGCACAGTACCGACATTGCCAAGTTCTCTGCTGTGCATTTTCAGCCAGTACTCGGTGTCCCTGAACCCTTCCTCTGCCGCTTTTGAAATATCTTTATTATTTTTTGCTGTCTGTCTGTGCTTTTGTCACGAAGATGAATCACTTCTACCCACTCTGCTACAGGTTTCATCTGACAAAATACTCATTACCAATCCATTGGATAAACATGCGCTTGCCATCTCTCGTTATTTGCTTTTCCTGGATCTCATTCATTGGATAAAAGCTCACAATAACTTGTCTTCGAAAGTAAACCCAATGTTCCTTTTCATTATCCGAAGTCAGTCTGCATTTCAATACCATTTAAGCGACAGATTCGACTAATTAATGGTCGAATTTACGGCAGCGTCGATGGCAATAAACTGACTAATTAGCACCACTAATCCAATTTACTGGATTAGTGGTGCTGGAAGAACACAGCAGTTGAGGCAGCATCCAACGAGCAGCGAAATCGACGTTTCGGGCAAAAGCCTTTCAACAGGAATAAGGCATTTGCCCGAAACGTCGATTTTGCTGCTCGTTGGATGCTGTCTGAACTGCTGTGCTCTTCCAGCACCACGAATGCAGTTTTGACCTCCGATTTAGCCGAGACCTAAACAAAAGCAGTGTCATGAACGACCGCACTCCATAAGCGACGAGAATGCGATTGAATCCCACGCCTGCAGAGAATCAATCACTTTAACATCTCAGACACCTCGTCACACATGCTCTGCACATCTGACCATGTGTTTAACTGAGTTGAGTAAATTGTGCATAGAAGCGGATTCTTCTCCCTGCTGTTGGTGAAATGATAAATAGCATAGTCCAGTTCATAAAGAATGGCCTCACCTCTGCTCGATGGGGCAAGCGCATTCCCAATGTGGCATTCTGCTCACATGATCTGGACAGAAATAAAGAAATGACTCAGGAACAAGTTCTGTTGAATTGAATTCTATCAAGAATTGGAACTGATGGAATGAAAAGCCTCGTGACGGGGCGAGGTAGCACTGTCTCTGAAGAATTGTTTTCCCGACTCGAGGACAGTCCACAGTGCTCAGTGGCAGAACCAGTACTCCCTCTCTTCTGGACAGATGTTTTTGACCAATCGCACTTATTCACAGAGCAAACAATTTCAAAATCTTAAATAAGACTAACTGAAAATTGAATTGAACAACGCAAAAAAACGACAGGAGAGACTCTTTACCAATAAAGTTCATTTTGCTCAACCTTGGCCTGTGTTCTTTTCCTGGGCTGTGTGACACCAAGTCACTGTACGATCACAGCAACATAGTGAGCAAATGGCAGAGGGAAAATGTGTGTAGTACCACAGGGCATGCTGGGAGCAGCAGCAGATACACAGGGAAGTGAATTTCCCACAACGGGAACACTTCCTAAACAAGGGACTCAGATGGAAGAACTCAGAGTGTTATGAAATTTTATAACTGATTCTGCAGACACTGTGGAGATCAATCATTGAGTCTGTTCAAAATTAAAATTAAAAGATTTCTACGAATTAAAATCAAAATAGAAAAGTGAAGGGGTTAGTGGACGTAAATATTGCAAGTATATTATCAAATAATTAACTAATCTTAGCAATGAGCAGCTGATCCATTTCCTCATAGAACGTTGGAACCACTGGTAAAGGCGATCATATAATTCCAGGTACCAGCCGTGGAATCAGAGGTACTCGTTTTCCAATCCGTTTTGATACAGCCAGGAATGTGGCTGTAAGCATTAATGCGTGGATACAGTGCAGCAGGTAAACAGTGGATGGTATCTCTGTGCCAATGTAGTAGGCTGTGTTGAGTGGATGTTTTAAATTTGACCCTCACATGGAGCTGCTTCAATTTGACATTGTGTTGAAGTTTCAGGACGGAAGGCGTTGAGCAAAGCCAAGCTGATTGGAAAGTACCAGTTTTTTGAATTGAGAAACGACCTTTTCTGGAAAATGACTCATTACCAAAAGACATGCTGCAAATTTTTAAAACGTGACAACATGTGTGGACGGAGAACCGAAAATAATTTTTCAACAAATGGATGGCGTTTCCCATGCGCACTGCATTACATTCAGCGAAAACAAAATATGTTGGTCCCGTTTTTTCGTGTTAGTCAATTTGCTGTAAACTCGCAAAAGTCATTGTAATAATCAAAAAGGAATTATATTGATCACATGGGACCGTTCGAATATTGCATTCAGTTTTGGTCAGAGCTTCTTTCAGCTTAAAATTGCGTTCTGTAGGAAAGAACAGAGGGCTACAAAAAGACAAAAAAGGCAGAGACAACTTTGAGAATTTAATGGATGGAGATCAGAAAGCATGAAATATACGTCACATGATGTAAATGTGGTCAAATATTTAAAGCAGGCATTATGTCTCCTAGTGACAATTCAATTCCTTCTCATGAGGAAGGAACTTTTGTTTGCAATCTTCTAGAAGATCAATTCCATTTACAATGTTTTACGTTGAATAATATGCCATACCTTTCAAATTCATGAATATTTTATATTCCATCTTATCTAGCTAGACGTGTTCATGAAAAGTCTTTTTTGATAAGTCAACAAAATTCGAAATTTTTACACACACTTTGACTTTCTTCCAATAGTAAATTCCCTACTTGTGTTCTTGTTGATGCGTCTTATGAAACACTCTGGACTCAGCTTCTGTCATTCTTTCTGGAAATTCGTTTAGGATTTAAATATCTCTTGAGCAGAAGAATCTCTGACCCAAGTTTTTCTGAATCATTGACCAATGGTTTTGGATCTGAGACTCTATTTATTGACTTACTCGACAGAGGGAATACCGCTGATTTAGTCACTTCAAACCTTGTGTTAAGTGAAAGATATCTTTCGTTTACTTCCCAAACTTGCATGTTTCCGATAGAGCATTTTCAAAATCATATGAATAAAATCCTTCATTGTGTTTTTAATCCTCATAAAACCAGTTGGTATCATTTCTAGTGTTTTTTTATCCCTCAGTAAACCTCAGCCATGAGATTCCTCATGCTTTTCTACACAAGAAATTGCGGCTGGGCCCTTTCTAATGTCTTTCCTTTTTTTGTTGGAGAGTGAGGACAAGGATTACAAACAATGTATGCACTGAATTTGACCTTTAGATTTTACAGTTACACTATGAACTCTTTGCTTTGTAATACAATTTTCTTATTCATAACCTCAAACAACGTTCATGATTATCTAACCAGATCATGAACAACCTCCCCATGAAAACTTCCTTTGTACTTCCAGGGAATTTGGGAAAAGGGTTGTAAGGCTGTATCCCTAAATCCCCTAGACCTGAGTGAGTCTCAGCTTTTTCTAAAGGTAACAGTGGGGCTGCAGTCGTTTTCTGTGCAGACTTGTTGTGGACATGAAATACCCGTCACCAAAGACTACCGTGAATCTAAAATCAAAACTTTCCAATAAACAATTATCATATCTATTGTTTATAATCTTTCTGTGTTCTTGTCTGATTTGTTCGTGTGTCCCTATATTAAACCCTACCCAACGTTTAATTTGTGAATGTAGACATTACCTTCACCACTCAGGTTTGGAAACCCCATTCGACATTGAATGATTTTACTCATACGCTCCCGGAGGACAGTCGTCCCATTATTGGGATGAATCCAGTGAACATTCTCAACGCATCTTCAAAGCCAAGGATTCCCTTCTCCGAGTTGGGGATCGGTTCTGCACTGAACTCAATGTGTGTGCTCATTAAAAGCAAAACAATTGCAGCAAGATTTTCAGACAAAGAGTTTGCAATCTGGTTGAATTAACGTTTGTCCCAACAGTTACATTCCTTATTGTCGTTTGTTTGTGGATGATAACATTTCCTGAATCTTTCTGTTTTTATTTCATATTGGTGGATGTTACAGCAATTTATAAGAATAGTGATGTCTAGAAGCCACCAGAGAGCACGGTAGCTGATAATATGAAATGAGACTGCAGTAATGATTGACCTCAGAATGAAGGTGTCGCTGGTTTGCAGTGATGACGGTGTGGCTGAGTTTCGTATTTATTTTCGAGGAGGACAGGTTCTGTCTAAGACGACCGTTTAAACCCGAAGCAAGGGGCATGGTATCAGATAACGAAGTTACGGTGAGCTGAATTGAAGTGGAAAATTGCTTCAGATGTTGGGGCAGTACAGCTTCATCATGTCACTCAGACTGTAAAAGCCACGCAGAAGAAGCAAAACACCTTCAATGCAGGCACAATGACAGGTCACGTGGGACGGAAACAAAGTAAGACACTAAGATGGAATGCAACAGTTTATGTGAAAGGTTCCACAATATATTCTTTGTTAAATGCTGACTGCCCTCTCGTTGGAAAATGGAATTTCCTGCAGTGTAACGGCAATATTTGCCAAGCTACAACACAAGGATTGAATCCCTCCATCTGAAAAGGAGACATTTGAAATCAATAATTTTAAAAATAATAATTAACAATCCATAAATAAGTATGAAACCATTACTGATGTACAACAAATCCCAACACTTGTACTTAAGAGAAGTACATCTGCCCACCCTCACGTGGTCTGCATGACATCCCCACAGCAAAGTGTTTGCCTCTCAATTACCCTCTGAAATGAGAGAGCACGTTACTCAGTTCAAGGGCTTCTCGGGCTGGGCAAGAAAGGCTGGTCAGCCAGAGACTCTCACATCCCATACCTGATTTTAAAAAAAATCTATTAGGACGGTCCCCCTGGAACTGTGCTGGGAGCAGTGTCCTGGTCAATCATGTCGGTAGGTTTATGGACAGGGCTTTAAACTGACAGAGAAGATGCAGGTGAAAGGAGCTTTCCAAATCCAAAGGGAAAAGGTGAAGCAATGGAACAGCATGGAAATGTGGCTGAAGACAAGCAGAAAGGAACAGGATGGGACTGAGTTTAACTAAAATTGTACAACAGCAAATAGATTTGTGACAGAAAATTGTGGGAGAGAGTATATTATGGTTTTTTTAATGGACAACGTTGCAGCAATAAGCTCGATGGATTTGTGACACAGAGATAAAAGAAATTTAGACACCAGGGAGACATGGATACAGGGTGAACAAAAATATTAAATGGTTCGTAATCTTGTGCAAACTCAGGCAAAATGAGTAACGCTAACAACAATGGATACCAAAGGCATTACAGAGAAAGCGTTTGGCCTCAGATCATGAAGTAGAGTCAGTCTGAATGCAAATTCTGGCTCCGATGATCCAAAGATACAATCAGCAGAACAGTTTTAGCCACCGAACAGCATTTCATTGCTCATCACTGCATTTACCAGCAACTCATTGGAATTTTTTAAACAAAGGCATTGTGACAATTTTGTAAAACTTCAATATTTGTACAATCTGGGACAAACACACGGTCAACATTGATATTAGAAGAGGAGTTCGGTTTTTTTTTCACTGTTTCTTTGAAAAACACATTGTGCAACTGTTAAGGGACATAACTATCGCAGAGCGACCGTGTAATGAAACTTAGTGAATGAGTAATGTCACCTGGAGAGATCCTCTGCAAAATTGTGATAACATACAGTTTAAAGAAATGTAAAGCTTTAAAGTGAATCACAGAAAGGACAAGCTACAACTAGAAACAAAAATAGCCAATTACATGAGTTTGAGAGGAGAACTGACCAAGGTAAACAGGCTACACAGACCGAAATATGTGCCTGTAAATGAACAGTGGAAAACATTTGAAGGGACAATGCAAAATATTCAACAAAAGGACGTTCGAATGAAACAGTAAAAACCTCAGCAAGAAATTCCCACTGATCCCTCACTCAGGACAAAAGGGATCATCCTAGATTATGAGGCTGAGAAGATCATCAAAAAGTACTTAAAACCCTGAAGTGAGAGAATGTTTTAGGAGTAAATGTCAACGGATTACAATGGGTCTGCTCGTAGGAGGAGGGCTGTGGGAAGGGGAGCCACGGTCAGGGTTCATTGACACAATAGGAACAGGGAGAGGTGAAGGTGCTGGAGGTGGTGAGAGTGTTACAGAGAGTGGTCAGGGTGTTACAAAGCCAGGACGGATTGCTGCAGCTGGAAGGGTTTGCAGAGGTAGGGAGGGACATAGGTATTTTTATATATTCATTTATGGGATGTGGGTGTCACTGCCTGGAACAACGTTCTTTAAACAAAGGCATTGTGACAATTTTGTAAATAGACTCCCGATGCTGTCTCATTACAACAAAACTTGCAGCAGGCGTGGTGATTGAGCCTGGGGTGTGTCTGTACTGTGCTCTCCCTCCAGCACTTTCTCGATGTCACATATTCTTAGCTGATGTTTGGATCTCCCTTATTACTTTCTGCTCTGTGCACTGGAATGATCTTACCTGGCAACAGGATTTATTGAAGACTCCCGACCTCCCTGACTTTGTCTTTCTGGCTGAGCAACCATTGTCCCAACCAGCAGTTGGCCAGTCTATTGAGTCAGGAAGTCCATGAGTACCTGTAGAAGACACAGAAATAGGCAGAATGGGAAATTAGACGAATGCTTTGAGGGTCACATATAGATTTTGAGTGGGAGCAGCAGCTGAGAAAAAACGAACCCGGAAGACTACAGCTAAGGTAAGACAGTTTGTTTTAAAATTACTTACCTGTAGCGGGCAGCGGTGTTTTTTTGTTCCTCTCTCTTCACAGAAAGAGCGGGAGCAGCAGGGGAAGTGACGTCTACCAGAGGGGCAGCCGGGAAGGAAAGCAGTGAGTATAAATACTCACCCTTCGACACCAACTGCCACTTGAGTGGGAGAGTTACCTGGACGCTTTGTTTCATGAGGCAGTCACACCTGGGTGATTAATAATTCACAATCAGCTCGTAATCAGGCTCATCAGAGTGTGACTGTAAGTGAGGCAGGTAGGGGGAACCTGAGTTCATGAGTGGAGGAGCCTCAGCCCTTGACCTTGTCCAACAGGTACGAGATTCTTGCTCCCTGTTCGGATGAGGAAAAGGGCTCTGGACAGGATGAGCCAACTGACCAAGGCACCATGGTGCAGAAGGCCATTCAAGAGGGGGGGAGTTAATAGACAAGTAGTGGTTATAGGGGATTCTATAATTAGGGGGACAGATAGTATCCTTTGCAAGCCGGATCGGGAGTGTCGCATGGTGTGTTGCCTGCCCGGTGCCAGGGTGCAGGACATCTCCGACCGGATTGAAAGTATATTGGAGCGGGAAGGGGAGGATCCAGTTGTTGTGGTTCACGTTGGTACTAACAACATCGGCAACACTAGGGTGGAGGAACTGTTTGTGGATTACAAGGCACTAGGCAGGAAATTGAAGCACAGGTCCTCAAGGGTCATAATCTCTGGATTATTGCCCGAGCCGCGTGCCACTTGGCATTGGGACAAGAAAATTAGGCAAGTAAACACGTGGCTAAGGGATTGGTGTGGGAAAGAGGGATTCCACTTCATGGGGCATTGGCATTCGTTTTGGAACAGGGGGGATCTGTACCGTTGGGACGGTCTCCACCTGAACGGATCAGGTACCAATCTTCTAGCGAAGAGGATAAATAGGGTGGTCAGTAGGACTTTAAACTTCTGAGTTGGGGTGAAGGGAAAGTGAAAGCAACAGGGAGTATGGCGTTAAATGGAAAGACAAGCAGCAGGATAGCATGTGTCCAGGCGGATTCAAAATTGAGTCAGACTGGGAATGCAGAAAAAAGCAAGGATAAATTAGGACATCATATGACTACCAATATCTCTAATGATAAGAAAGTTAGCATTAAGGCGCTTTACCTGAATGTGCGTAGCATTCATAACAAAGCAGACGAACTGATGGCACAGATTATAGTGAATGATTATGATGTGGTAGGCATCACAGAGACATGGTTACAGAGGGGTCAGGACTGGCAGTTAAACCTCCAAGGATTTTCAACTTATCGAAAAGACAGGGAGGTCGGCAGAGGGGGTGGGATTGCCTTGTTAGTTAAGAGCAATATTAAATCTATGGCACTAAATGACATAGCGTCAGATGATGTGGAGTCTGTGGGTGGAATTGAGGAGCCACAAAGGCAAAAAAACCATAATTGGAGTTGTGTACAGACCTCCTAACAGTGGTCAGGACCAGGCACGCAACATGTACCGGGAAATAGAGGAGGCATATCAGAAAGGCAAGGTCACGGTGATCATGGGAGACTTCAATATGCAGGTGGACTGGGTAAATAATGTTGCCAGTGGATCCAAAGAAACGGAATTCATGGAATGCTTACAGGATGGCTTTTTGGAACAGCTTGTCATGGAGCCCACAAGGGAGCAGGATATTCTGGACCTAGTACTTTGCAATGAACCAAATTTTATAAAAGATCTTAAAGTAAGGGAACCCTTAGGAAGCAGTGATCATAATATGGTAGAGTTCAGTCTGGAGTTTGAAAGAGAGAAGGCGAAATCGGACGTAATGGTGTTACAGTTAAATAAAGGTAATTATGAGGGCATGAGAGAGGAACTGACAAAAATAGACTGGAAGCAGAGGCTTGCGGGGAAGACAGTAGACCAAAGATGACAGGGTTTGTGGGTATAATTAAGGACACTGTACAGAGGTTCATCCCCAAGAAAAGAAAGATTATCCGGGGAGGGATTAGACAGCCATGGCTGACAAAGGACGTCAGGAAATGTATTAAAGAAAAAGAGAGATCCTATAAAGTGGCCAAGAGCAGTGGGAAATCAGAAGATTGGGAAGGCTACAAAAACAAACAGAAGATAACAAAGAGAGTAATAAGAAAGGAGAGGATCAAATATGAAGGTAGGCTAGCCAGTAATATTAGAAACGATAGTAAAAGTTTCTTTAAATACATAAGAAACAAACGACAGACAAAAGTAGACATTGGGCCACTTCAAAGTGATGCTGGAAGCCCAGTGATGGGAGATAAGGAAATAGCAGGTGTTCTTAACAAGTACTTTGCGTCAGTTTTCACAGTGGAAGACAGGAGTAATATCTCAACAATTAAAGGGAGTCAGGAGGCTGAGTTGAGTATGGTTGTCATTACAAAAGAGGTAGTGCTAGAAAAGCTAAAAAGTCTTAAAATTGATAAATCTCCTGGCCCCGATGGGATACATGGTAGAGTTCTGAGACAGGTGGCTGAGGAAATAGCGGAGGCATTGGTTGAGATCTTTCAAGAGTCACTGGAGTCACGGAAAGTCCCAGATGATTGGAAGATCGCGGTTGTAACCCCATTGTTCAAGAAAGGATCAAGACAAAGGATGGAAAATTATAGGCCAATTAGCCTAAACTCGGTTGTTGGTAAAATTCTAGAATCCATCATTAAGGATGAGGTTTCTAAATTCTTAGAAGAGCAGAGTCTGATAAGAACAAGTCAACATGGATTTACTAAGGGGAGGTCATGCCTGACAAACCTGTTGGTATTCTTTGAAGAGGTGACAAGCAGGTTAGACCAGGGAAATCCAGTGGATGTGGTCTATCTAGACTTCCAAAAGGCCTTTGATAAGGTGCCACACAGGAGGCTGCTGAGCAAGGTGAGGGCCCATGGTGTTCGAGGTGAGCTACTGGGATGGATTGAAGATTGGCTGTTTGACAGAAGGCAGACAGTTGGGATAAAAAGTTCTTTTTCAGAATGGCAGCCGGTGACGAGTGGTGTCCCGCAGGGTTCAGTGTTGGGGCCACAGCTATTCGTATTATATATTAATTATCTGGATGAAGGGACTGGGGGCATTCTAGCGAAGTTTGCCGATGATACGAAGATAGGTAGACAGGCAGGGAGTACTGAGGAAGTGGGGAGGCTGCAGAAGGAACTAGACAGTTTGGGAGAGTGGTCCAGGAAATGGCTGATGGAATTCAACGTGAACAAATGCGAGGTCTTGCACTTTGGCAAAAAGAATAAAAGCACAGACTACTTTCTAAACGGTGAGAAAATTCGTAAAGCCAAAGTACAAAGGGATCTGGGAGTGCTAGTCGAGGATTCTCTAAAGGTCAACATGCAGGTTGAGTCTGTGATTAAGAAAGCGAATGCGATGTTGTCACTTATCTCAAGAGGGTTGGAATATAAAAACACCATTGTGCTACTGAGACTTTATAAAGCTCTGGTTAGGCCCCATTTGGAGTACTGTGTCCAGTTTTGGTCCCCACTGCTCAGGAAGGACATACTGGCACTAGAACGTGTCCAGCGGAGATTCACACGGATGATCCCTGGAATGGTAGGTCTAACATATGAGGAACGGCTGAGGATCTTGGGATTGTATTCATTGGAGTTTAGAAGATTAAGGGGAGACTTAATAGAGACGTACAAGATAATACATGGCTTGGAAAGGGTGGATGCTAGGAAATTGTTTCCGTTAGGTGAGGAGACGAGGACCCGTGGACACAATCTTAGAATTAGAGGGGGTAAATTCAGAACAGAAATGCGGAGACATTTCTTCAGCCAGAGAGTGGTGGGCCTGTGGAATTCATTGCCGCAGAGGGCAGTGGAGGCCGGGACGCTAAATGTCTTCAAGGCCGAGATTGATAGATTCTTGTTGTCTCGGGGAATTAAGGGCTACGGGGAGAATACGGGTAAGTGGAGTTGAAGTGCCCAGCAGCCATGATTGAATGGCGGAGTGGACTCGATGGGCCGAATGGCCTTACTTCCACTTCTATATCTTATGGTGTTATGGTCTTAAATGTGGCCCCAGAATTTCACCATCCCTTGTTGTATCTTCCACACGTTAATGTATTGCAGGGAATAATTTTGAAGGCATTTGTCCACTCTTCAAAAGTTAACACTGTGCTATTAAATGTTGGGAATTTGAATGCCTTAATATAATTATCCTATTATTGTTTTTACATAACTCAGTGAAATGGTTATCTATCTACTACGGTGTTTGTTTTTATCTGGGGTAGTATAATCCATCCCAGCACCGTGTCTGTCATCATTTTGATGCTCACCTCTACCCACGAAGCCTCATTTGAATACCCTTCCAAGATATTATCCTTCCTTTCTGCAGTAACTATCTTCATAATTAATACATCAACACCACGTCCTCTTTTACACCCTCTCCTGACCTGCCTTTATTTCCTGTACCACAGATTAATTGAACATAGTACAGGTACTTCAGCTCTCGAAGTTGCGCCGACTTGTGGAACCAATCTGAAGCCTACCTAACCTACATTAGTCCATTTTCATTTATATGTTTATGCAATGACCATTTAAATGCCCTTAAAGTTGGCGAGTCTACTTATTTTGCAGATAGGGCTTTCCACGCCCCCACTACTCGCTGAATTAAGAAACTACCTCTGTCATCTGTCCAATAGCTATCACCCCTCAATTTGTTTGGTAAATATATTTATTGTCAATTTTTTAACTTTACAAATATATAAAATTACTTAAAAATACAACCAATAATAAATATTAACATAATAAAAAGAAAAATAAACACAAATTACAATACAACTATTGTCTCCTAACTATAAACCTACCCTCTAATACAAAACAAATCCTAACAATGTGCATAGCAACAGCTAAAAGAAAAGAAAGAAAAGCAAAAATAAAACAAAAGAAGACCCCACAAAATATAGAACAGCTATGGTCGCCGCAAAGCTCCCAAACAAAAGAATGGGAGAATTGTATATATACCCGTATTAACTCCGGAGACCCCCTCCAGGACCCAGGGTTTGTCATATCTAATCATCCTGGTTAAACAAATATCCTAGTTACGACAACTGACAAATCTGTTTACAAATAACTCAAGTAGAGCTGCCATGTGTTATAAAAGTGGTCTGTTGCGTGGTGTACCATGTTTGTGTAAAGGTCCAAGGAAATGTGCTCCATAATTAATTTCTGCTATGTCGGTAAGCCTGGCGGGTTCTCAGACAACCAATTTATCAGAATATTCTTCCGCGCACAGTTTGCAAGAATATTAAATATTTTCTTCCCATGCCTGTCTAAAAGATGGTAAATTCAGTTGACCTAAGAGGAGAGATATCATGTCTACTTTGAATTCAGTCCTCAATATCCTCCCTATCTCTCCCGCCAGAGCGCTCCAGTAAACACAGAGCCTGTGGCATGTCCAGAAGCAATGGATAAGAGTACCTGAACATATATTACAGTTGGGACACACTGATGATGCCCCTTTTTTAAACTTTGCCAGAGAGTCTGTTGCCATATGAACCCTGTGCAGATCTTTTAACTGTAGCACATATTCTATTACAGATAGAGATCTTTCGAGTATTCTCCCATATGTTTTCCCATGCTTCAGAAGAGATCTCCTGGACAAGCTCTTCCTCCCAAATCTCACGGAACCTGTAATTATCCTGTCAGGCTCTGCCTCCAGCAGGCGATAGAGGGCACTAACTGAAAGGGTGCCTATGGAATGTAGCAACAAACTCTCTGCATCGGGCGTATAGGACTTAGTGAGAAGCGTAGTCTTCTTCTGGATGAAATCCCGAACCTGAAAAAAAGGAAAAGGCCTTTGCTGGGTAACCGCATTTGCAGCTCAGTTGCTCAAAAGACATCATAACACCCCACCACCCTCCCCCAAACAAGTCTCACAAACGATAAACTCCTGTGGGTGCCCATTGTTTGAACACTGAGTCCATCACCCCTGGTCAGAACTCTGACATGCCAACTGTAGGTGTAAGTAGCAAAGTCTTGGATAAACGACCGTCACTCTGACGCATCGCCCTCCAAACCAAGACTGTACAAATGACAATGGGTTTCCGACAGTGGTCCAAAACTATCCTCATCTTATCCATGAATACTGGTTAATAAGAGGGCACTTTGCTTGAGAGGCCTCAGTATCCCGCCATATTGAGGCTGGATCGTTTCACACCAACTCACAGACAAAGGACAGCAGGAAACCCAATTGATACCTTCTGATACCTGAGAAATTAACTCCTCCCCCTCCTAGAAGCAACTGCAATTTAGTAAGTTTGATGAGGGGCCGCCCACGATGGCAGTCAAAGGAATCAAACCATTCCATAAGCTTTCACAGTGTTGTCCTGGGAAACATTAGGGGGAGCATACGCATAAGATAACGCAAACGAGGAAGAAAATTCTTTGTAATTAGAGTTATTCGGACCAGCCATGAAATTGAAGAACTTCCCATCTCTGGAGATCTCACCTAATATTGTCGAACATGTGAGTAAAGTTAGCCTGAAATAACAGATCAAACTTGGGGGTAATAAAAATGCCTAGGTATCAGAACCCTGCTCGTGACCACGTAAAAGGGAACATAGGGCCACCTTCAACTTCTGGCACATACTTAAGCTTCCCCAAAGGCATTGCCTTCGATTTTGCAAAGTTACTCTTATATCATGAAATAGCTCCAAATGAATTGATTCATTGTAAGAAATGAGGTGCAGAGGTAACCGGGTTTGATAAAAACAGAAGGATATCATCCGCGTACAGTGTAATCTTGTGTGCCCTCAATTCCACTTCCGGAGCGGGAATATGGACGTTCTGATGAATGGCCTCTGCTGGCGGCTTTATCACAAAAGTAAACAACAACGGTGAGAGGGGGCAGCCTTGCCAACTACCCCGACCAATCGTAAAAATCCCAGACTTTACCCCATTGGTGATGACCGCGGTCAGAAGGTGGCGATATAAAACCTCCACCTGCCTAGCAAAGACTCCACCCAACCGGAACTGTTCTCAGACATAAAAATATACGGCCATTCCACACAGTCAAATACTTTCTCTGCATCTAAGGAAATCACCAACCACTGATTCGATCGTTTCTCTCAAACTTGGATCATATTCTGCAGCCTTATAATAATATTAGAGGACCTATGGCCCCTCATAAAGCCCGTCTGATCCTCTTTAATAATATGGGACAACACCTTTTCCAATCTCAGCGCCAGGATCTTGGAAAGAATCTTGAAATCTGAATTTAATAGTGAGATGTGCCTGTATGATGTACAATCCTCAGGAACCTTCCCCTTTTTAAGAATTAAAGAAATATTAGCTTCTCTCAAAGATGGTGATAGGCATTCTTGCATATAGGAGTGATTGTACATCTCCAACATCGGCCCTGACAGAATCCCGATAAACTCCTTATAAAACTCACACGGAACACCATCACAACCTGGCGCTTTCCCACTCTGAAGCTGCCTAGTGGCCTCCTGTATTTCCTGAACTGTCAAGGGGGCATTAAGGAGTGAGGCCTGTTTCAAGGCAAACCCTGGGAGTTCCATGTTCTTAAAAAAGGTACCTATTTTAGCCCTCCTGTCTTCGCATCCTTTAGACCAATGCAATTCAGAGAAAAAGCTACAAAAGCCTCATTAAACTTTTTAGCATCGTATGCAAGAAACATGGTGCTGTCTCTGATTGCAGTAATGGATTGGGGATCACACCTTTTCCTAGTCAGGAACGCTAAATACTTCCCTGGCCTATTCCAATATTCGAACAGCATTTATCTAGCAAAAACAAGTTTTGATTTGCGTTTTGTGTCAGTATTGAATTCAAGGAGGTCATGATCCGCTGTAGCTTAGTCAGCGAAGACCGTGCAAAAATGTGCTGCCTCCGCGGCTTTCAAGCACGTCTCAAGTAGATGCTGCTGTTCCTCCTTCTGTCATTCCCAGCTAGTTGACTAGGAAATAGCTACTTCTCCAGCAAAGGCCTTAGCAGTCTCCCATAGCATGGATGGACTACTAGCCGTGTCTGAGTTGATACTCAAGAATTGTTGAAACTCCTTCAAAACGTATTCCACTAATTTGGAATCCTGAAGGAGGAAAGGGTCCAAACGCCAGTGCTGCAAACCGAGCCCTTCATTCGTGGCCTTTAACTCCACATATATGGCTGCATGATCAGAGATAGCTATATCCCAATTTTACATCACACAATAGAATCCAGAAGGGCCAAGGGAGCCAGAAAGAGGTCAATCCCCGTGTGACATTTATGTGGGTTTGACAAAAAAGGTGAAGTTCCTGCCGGTAGGGTGAGGACGTCTCCAAATATCCACCAGCCCCAACTCCTCGCATAGGTAAACCGCCTGCTTGACTTGTGAATAAATAATTGGGGGACCACAAGGCATCCTATCCACTGTCAGATCTAAAAGACAATTAAAATTCCCCCCCCCCCACTATAATAATGTACCGTAATCCAAAAGCAATCAACTTAGAGAAAGCGCTAATCAAAAATTTGAGGGAATGCACCGGACGACAGTAGACGTTAAAAATGCCATACTCACACACTATCCCCCCCCCCCACCCCCACCATGTATCCCTGCTCATCTTTCACCTGCTCTAATGATGTTAACGGAAGATCTTTCTGGATAAGTACAATTACTCCCCTACTTTTAGTAGTAAAGGATGAAAAGAACACGCGGCCATAACCCCCCCCCCCACCCCCCGTTGTAATTTCAGGTGTTCCCATCATCAAGATGGGTTTCCTGCAACAAAGTGATATCAACCCTTTCCTTCTTAAGGCTAGAAAGCACTTTCTTCCTTTTAACATGCGAATGACTTCCCTTAATGTTCCAGGTACACCATTCAATAAGACACTTAGTTATATCCCCTTTCAGACACCCTTGAACGCCAAGGAGGGAGAAATCTGCTTACAAAGTGCTGAACACAAGTATATAAAGACTCATTGAATCAAAAAACTATATATACAACAACTACTCTATCGTAACTGTAAACAACTATAACTACCAAAAAACTACAAAGTAAACCAACTATAGAACCTAGAATGTAGGAGTCTTGCCCATGCCCATAGGGGGTACTCACCCTTGCCATCCCATCCTTAACAGATCCTTCAAAGCCGGACTGTTCCCCAGCCTTAGGCAAAAAAAAAAAGGAGGTTATTTTAAAATCCACAGAAAAAAAGACAAAGTCTGGATGAGCACTCCACCAATCTTTGGCTTCCTGTCACCCCTACTTGTGACTACAAGAGAAACAGAACAAACAAAAAAGGGGGGAGAGACCAATAAGAACATCCACAAAATTTCCCATTGGAAAATGCAGTTATTAAAAAAAAGGAACAACCTATTCCAAAGTCTCTCTCCCACCCCACCCCCTTTCGAAAAAGGAAATTATTAGGGAGAATGAAAGGAAAAAAAGAGAAAGGAAAACATGGTAAAGAAAGAAAAGAGAACAAACAATAACCGTATTCCTCGGGCCAATCCGTCTATTTTAAAGTGTGCACGAAGGTTTTAGCGTTATCTCCTGTGTCAAATGTATAAACTGAGTCCTCGTGGCTGAAAGGAATCACTGCAGGGTATCTTATGGAGTACTGGATGACCAGGTACCTCAGCCTCTTTTTAACTTCATCGAAGGATTTCCTCTTTTGAACTACAGCTGCAGAGAAATCCTGAAAAAACATGACGTTTGTCCCCTTGTACGACAGTGTTTGCGGATCTTTTCCCAGGGATCTGGAAGCTTCTATGACTTTTTGCTTGTCCTTATGAGTGGAAGTGCACTAGGTCCGAGTGGGGGCACTGCACCGGCCCTGACCTGTGCACTGTAACCCGATACGCCCTTTCAATCTGCAACCTGCTGGACTAGATGTGAAGGCCCCAAAACTTTGTCAGCCAGCTTTTAAAGAAGTTGACTGGCTGCTTACCTTCCTCACCATCAGGGAGCCCAACAATTCAGAGATTTATTCTCTGACCTCGATTTTAGAGGTCGTCGATATCGTTTCGTAAGGCCCACACGTCTCGCTCCAGCACCTGTATCCGAATGGATGGGGACTAAATCACAGCTTCCAAGGCCTTTGTTCGACCGTCCACCTCCTCCAACCTCACCCCAATGCCCTTGATCTGTTGCTCGTGCTTCTGCAGCATGGATGCGATAGGTTGGACCTTGGCACGAATCTCCCTCCGGATTTCCGCAATCGCAGACCCAACTTTCAAGGTAAGTCTCTCCATCATCGCAGCCAATTCCTGTGAGTCTGTCAGGTCCCCGGGGGGATCAGGCCAGGCTGCTGCTGCTGCTGCAGTCTCTGGTGTTTTAGGTGCTGCAGGGGAGTGTCCTCCCTGCTGCTGTTTGCTTGCTCCTTTTCCCTTTCGCATCCTTCCCACTCCCAAATATTAACAAATCTGTGTTCTGTAAGGTTTTAAACTAATAATTCCACCACATAAGTCAGCCAGGAATGGCACGAACAATCAAAGAGAATTAGCATTTTTGTACATGGAAATATAATCAATCAGTTTAATCTCTCACTGAAATGTATGAGTTTAAGCTATTTGCCCACAATTTAGAAATGTTAATACTTCAATATGGACTGTTAATATGAACCTAAATAAATGATTTCTTTTATTGTATTGTAGCTAACAATAAGTTGAAACCTTGCAATTTTTAGAATGAATGGTGTTTAATTTGATAAGTGATGAGTGAAAAAAGCGATGAGCATATATACGTGGAGTGAAAAGTCCAACCTTTTCAAAAAGCTTTGTGCCAAAGCAATGAAATATTTGATTTAGTCATTGGAATACAATATATGAAACATTCATGTTCTGAGTACTCATGAGACTTCATCATCAAGCTGACCGTGCAATACTTGCATTTTAAATAGATATGCTGCAGCGTTACAACAGGAATAATCGAATACTGACTTGGACTTGCATCTGTACATGATAGTGTACAGAAGGAGGCTTTTGGGCCACTGCTGATGCATCAGCTCCTGAAATCTCTACTACGCTCCTCCTAATTACCAGTCCTATCTCTATAGTCCTTTAAATTTGCAACTTCTCAATATATATCCCATTCTTTTTGAATCTTCATCCACAACTCTCTCAGGCAGGACATTCTAAATCCTAAAAACTCTCAGAAAAAAAATAAGTTTTTTCCTAATCTCACTCCAAGCACTTTTGCTGGCAATCTTGAAACTGTAACTGTCAGATGCTGAAACGCTAACTAACAGAAACAGGATATTCTTATTTGACCCTGTAAGTATTGTTTTCATAATTTTGCGACTTAGAATAAATTCACATCTTTGTCGGTCCTGCTCAATGAAGGGCAAGCCTAATTTCTGTCATCCTGCCTCGAAATCAATCTTTCGTTCCAATTATCATTCGAATTACCTGTAAGGTTATTCATATTCTTTTACAAAATAATTTGGTCTCGCTCTCTTTCTCTCTCTCTCTGTGTATGTGTATGTGAGAGAGAGAGGGTGTGTGTGAGAGGGTGTGTGTGTATGTGGAAGAGAGATTGTGTGTGCACGAAACACTTCTTCAGAACTGAAAACGATTGTAAAATAAGCTTTTAATAACTTGAAAGAGGTGGGGGTTGCGTGACAGGGAAAAGAGGATATGGCAAAAGATAAACTGTCTTTTAGCAGTGGTGAACGAGAAGATGAAGCCTTTAAATTAAATTAAATGGCTTTAAATTAAGATGTGAACGGAGGAAATGGGTTCTCTCTATTGAGTGCAAGATAAAGAGGACACAACCACAAAAGGTCATAGGGAGGTCAGGAGGGAGAATAGAGGAGAAATGGAGAACAGCCATAATGGGGTCAGGCTGTGAAGTGATGGTATTGAATATTAACTCCTACAGACTGTAACGTACCAAAGTGTAAAGTGAGGCGTTCGTCGAGCTTGGGTTGAGCTTAATTGGAACATTTCAGAAGCCCAGGGCTGAAACGTTTGCAGGAGAGTTAGGTATGTTATTGTGAATGGAAGCAATGAGAGTGTCAGGATTATTCCGACAAGCAGAATGGTGGTGTTCTTCAAAGCAGTTTCTCTTTGGTCTTCCCAGGGTAAAACATTATGAGCAGAAATGATTGTAGACCGGATTGAAAGAGTACAAGCGATATGCAGCTTCACCCAGAAGTTGTGGGCGGCACGGTGGCACAGTGGTCAGCACTGCTGCCACACAACACTGGAGACCCGAGTTCAATTCCCGCCGGAGGCGACTGACTGTGTGGAGTTTGCACGTTCTCCCCCTGTCTGCGTCGGTTTCCACAGTACAAAGATGTGCAGGTCAGGTCAATTGGCCATGCTCAATTGCCCGTAGTGTAAGGTAAGGGGTAAACGTGGGGGTATGGGTGGGTTGTGTGTCGGTGTGGACTTGATGGGCCGAAGGGCGTATTTCCACACTGAAATGTAATGTAAAGAATGTTTTAAATAATTGTGATTGGAGCCTTGGACAGTGAGGAGGGAAGAGGTGAATGGGCAAGTATTGCAGCTTCTGCAATTGCATGGATGGTGCCATGGGGGAGTGGGGAAGTGTTCGGGCTGATGGACGGTGTCACAGAGGAAATGGTCCCTGTGAGATACGGACAGTGGGCGGGAGGATGTGTTTGATGGTGATGTCCTACTTGAGGTGGTGGAAGTGATGGAGGATGATTCTGTGTATGCGGATTCTCGTGCAGTAGGAAGTGAGGACAAGGGGAGATCTATCATTGTTCTGGGAAGGAGGGGAAGGAGTGAGGGAGATGGGACAGTCACAGCTGAAGGCCCTATCCACCAGAGTTTGGAGGATTCTGGCTTTAAGGTAAAGGAGGTCACGTCAGAGGCTGCACACTGGAATGTGGCATCATCAACCAGAAACAACAGAGACGGAGAAACTGGGAGAATGGCGTCAGCCTCCGCAGCTCATGCAGTTACACCCCTCCCCGAAATGAACCAGACATCAAAATTGATGATTTCTGTATCACATCTGGTCTGTAGTGGGATGTGAAAATAAACCCACAGGAAGGTCAGTGAGTATAGGTGAGCAAATACTGGATTAGTACATCGGCAAATACTGGATTAGTACATTAGTGCAAGAGCACATCGGTTCAGGCAGCATCCAACGGGCAGCGAAATCGACGTTTCGGGCAAAAGCCCTTCATCAGGAATAAAGGCAGTGAGCCTGAAGCGTGGGGAGATAAGCTAGAGGAGGGTAGGGTGGGGTGGGGAGAGAGTAGCATACAGTACAATGGCTGAGTGGGGGAGGAGATGAAGGTGATAGGTCAAGGAGGAGAGGGTGGAGTGGATAGGTGGAAAAGGAGATAGGCAGGTCGGACAAGTCAAGGAGACAATGCTGAGCTGGAAGTTTGAAACTAGGATGAGGTGGGGAAATGAGGAAACTGTTGAAGTCCACATTGATGCCCTGGGGTTGAGGTGTTCCTAGGCGGAAGATGAGGCGTTCTTCCACCAGGCATCTGGTGGTGAGGTAGCGGCGGTGAAGGAGGCCCAGGACCTCCATGTCCTCGGCAGATTGGGAGGGGGAGATGAAATGTTGGGCCACGGGGCGGTTTGGTTGATTGGTGTGGGTGTCTCGGAGATGTTCCCTAAAGCGCTCTGCTAGGAGGCGCCAAGTCTGAGCAGACATTCAAGCAGATATCCCATAACGCTCAGTAATTATTGTTTCTGTTCAAGAAGAAGGACTCGACAAGAAGTGTAACAAAAGCTTTCACAGAAACTATTGAATAGCAAATTGATAAGCATTAGTGTGGGGCAGATTTATAATGTTTATCCCATGGGAGCATAAGCAGATGCTGGGCATGAATTTCCGCTGTGCTTCTTGAATTAACCCCAGAAACCCCTGCCATTACTGCTCCATCTTCTTCCCTTATCCTCTCCCCTTTCTAATTCCAGGTTCGCCCTCTCCAATTACAGAGCGCATTCTCTCACATTATGGTCCCTACCCGCTTCACTTGAAGCTCTTTGACCAAGTCTACCCTCCCTGCAGTAGCATCAAGCTACGTTTTGTGCTGCCACTTTGCCTCTGGTCTCAGTGTGGCTCGGCCTCTCCAATCATGCTGTTTTACACCTCCCACGCACATCTCTTTCCGGAAACTATCCTTCTTGGAGTAAACCTTATTGAAAATATCTCTGCCCCTTTGCACTGAATTCACACTTTGATCCAAATTTCAAAAAGTATACTCAGCCTTCATCTCACTTTGCTAAAGGCAACTGCACGCTGACCATTTACCTTCTTTCATTGATCAGGCCAGAGATACATTTTCACTGTCGAGATCATCACCCCCTTCAGACAAAGGAATTCAGGTGTTTGACTTCTTATTGGTACTCGTTAGAGTTTCATGCTACCTTAGTATTGTAATATGGAGAAAAACAAATCACAGTATAAAATGTGGGCTGAGTGTTGTTTACCTGTCATTTTTAATATTGTTTCAAATTTGCAGTGCTTACCTTTAAATGTTTGTTCTTAAAGTTAGTATCAGATAGCGGGTGGGTGGATAAGCGGTGACATTATCGAAGTTTATTAAATCTTGTAGGCATGGGTCAGTTGAATAGCCAAGGGCTTTCCACAGGACAGGCGAGTTCAAACGTAGAGGACATAGCTTTAAGGTGAAAGGGGGAAGATTTGAATGGGACGAAGGGGCAACGTTTTCACACAGAGGGTGATGTATGTATGGAATGAGCTGCCAGAGGAAGAGTGGTAGATGCATGTACAGCTACAACATTCAAAGGGCATTTGCACAAACATAGGAAAGGGAAACTTTTAGAGGCATATGGGCCAAATGCAAGCAGATGGGACTAGTTTACTTTGGAAAACCTGGGCAGAATGGACAAGTTGGATCAAAGGGTCTGTTTGTGCATGATATGACTGTATCAATCTAGAAAGTGAGGGAAAGGGAATAAAAGATATGATGTAATCAAATTGGCAAGGAATATAAAAAGAAGCAACACGAGGTTTTCCGAGTACATAAAAAAAGTTCGAGGTGAGTGTGTGACCTTCGGTAGAAATTAAGTCCGTAAAGTACATTGAGGACAGTTGGAGGGTGTGACTGAAGAATTGGCTGAGGGAACAGACAGAAAATTTACTCCCATGTTTTACATTATTCCTCACAGAGGAAGGCACTGGAAGGCAATGATATAAAGAAAATGGTAATAGAAGGGAAGTTCCTGAACCGGCTCTAACAAAAGAGACACTTTTTTCTAACAATCAGATAAGAGTATTTATGAAAGGTCAGCAGAAATTCTAAATTGCGATTAAAAGAAGTGTTCACAGTCTTGGTATCATTGCGCCCTCTCTATCAGATGTTAGTTCTGCTGTTTGGTAATGTAAGCAGTAATTAAAGTCGCTTTAATGGGTTGTCATCAGGTTTAGGAACACATGGTTATGACCGTGGCATGTTCACCCATTCTTATCACTGAACCATAGATCGGCTTCATGGTAATGGTAGACTGAGGAACAGTTACAGATTGTGGTTGATTATAATTCTGCTGCTGCTGCTGCTGCTGCTGCTGCTGCTGCTGATGCTGCTGCTATGATTTGAAGCATCACACAAATGCCCAGTTTGAGCTGCAATATCTACAATACAATACTGGAGCCTGTCCTCAATTTACAACGGAACCTGTTCACCCTTCTCTTCTGTACGTAGTGACCTACCCTGGTTTCGGTTGTGAGACCACTTTTTAAAAAATTCTCATCCTGTTAGGGTCTCTCCATGATACCATGCCTCCAATTTGTCACATTCTTCAAAAGCATTTAATGTTTTCATCTGAATCTTTCCCCCTCCAGTAATGCCATATTCTGTTAGAAGCGAATGTGTTACCCTTTGTTTTTCTCCCTGACCTAAGAGCTCTGGAGTGTCAGTGACGCCAACCTTATGTAGTTTCAGAACAAATGAATTGGTATAACTTGTGTTATCATACATTTCCCAGTGTATGGCGCTCCATGTTATACAGGGCGTTTAAGAAGCTTTGACACACATGTTTGAAACTTGTTCAAAAACAGAAATTGCTGAATACACTAACAAATCTGGCAGCATCTGTGGAGTGAAAACAGAGTTAATCTTTTGGGTCCTATGACAGTTCCTCAACGAACCTGGTATCTGCAACAATTTTTGTTTTGTTTCAGATTTCCTATGTCCAATTATCTTTGCTATATTGAAAATGTGTTCTGTGACTTTTCATTTTTGAAGGACCTCAGTGGGTCTGGTAACATCTGCAGAGACAGAGAAACAATGATAAAGATTCAAGTCCAGTGTAAATCTTCTTCAGAAGTGTAAAGGATTGGAAAGTGAGTGTTTTAGTATCTTTGCAGGGGTGGTAAAGAGTGTTTGGAGGCCCAGTGTGAAAGAGAAATGGGCTTTATATTGTGGTGAAAGAGACACAGATGTAAAATTGGTGTAAATTAATGTGTAAATAAGGAATTCCACAATTTCACCAGTCTGGCTAAAGATGGTTCATCTTATCTCCGTTCTAAAAGGTCTTCTCTTTGCTCTAAGCCTGTGTCCTCCTGCCAGTGCAAATATCCTCCCAATTTTGTCCATATCCAGGTCATTCAGTATTCTGTAAGTTTCAATTGGATCCCCCTCACCCTTCTAATCTCCATCGAGTATTAACCCAGAGTCCTCCAACGTTCCGAATGTGCTAAGCTTTTCATTTCTGGTGAACCTTCTCTCAACATGCACCAAGGCTAATACATCCTTCCTGAGGTATGAGGCACAAAATACTGGAAATATGGTCTGACCAGAGCCTTAGAAAGCCTCAGAATCCCAACCATTATATCCAACGCCTCTCGAGATGAATGACAACATTGTATCTGCCTTCTTTAATACTGACTCAACCTGCAAGTCTATCTTACGCGAATCCTAGACTTGGAATTCCAAGTACCTTTGAACTTCAGATTTCTGAATTTTGTTCCCATTTAGTAAATAGTCCACGCCTATACATTTCATACTAAAGTGCATAAAATCACACTCTCCCACATGGTATTCGTCTGCTACTCATTTTCCCACTGTCCTAAACTGTCGAAATCTTTCTCCAGGCTCCCTGCCTCCTAAATACTACATGCATCATCTGCAAATGTAGCCAAACGGCCCTCAGTTCTGCCACCCAGATCATTAACCTATAAAGTGAAATGTTGTGGTCCCAACATTGATCCTTGTGGAAGACTACTAGTCACCGCTGCCATCCTGAGAAGGGTCACTTTATTCCCACTCTGCCTCCTTCCAGGCAGCCAAACAATTATCCATGTTACTTCCTGGCCTCTAACACCATGGTCCTTATCTTACTCTGGACCGCCCTCTGCAGAACCTTACAGAGGCCTTCTGGACGTCCGCATAGATAACTCCCCTTGGCTCTCCTTGATCTAATCGGCCTGTTACCTCATCAAAGAATTCTTAGTAGCTTGAGAGCAAGGTAGTTTATTGAAATGGGGAGCAATCAGAAGGTCAGTGTCATGCCTACAGGCAGAGTGGAGATGGTACTCAATGCAGTTTCTCTCTGGCTCACGAATGCAAAGGAGAACACATTGTGAGCAGCAATGACAGGAGACTGGATTGGAAGAGTACAAATGAAATGCTGCTTCACCTGGAAGGTATGATTGGAGCCTTGTTCTGTGAGGAGGGAAGAGGTGAATGGGCCAGTGTTGCAGCTTCTGTAATCACATGGGAAGGTGCCATGGGGCAGTGTGGATGTCTTCAAGGTGATGGAGAGTGTCACAGAGGGGTCGGTCCCTGTGAAATGCTGACAGTGGACGGGAGGGGAAGATGTGGTTGATGGTGCTGTCCTGCTGGAGGTGATTGAAGTGGCGGAAGATGGCTCTGTGAATGTGGAATCTAGTGCAGTAGGAAGTAAGGACAAGGGGATCTCTCCCATTGTTCTGGAAAGGAGGGGACAGAGAGCAGTAGCAAGCGAGATGGAACAGTGACACCTGAAGGCCCTGTTCACCAAAGTTAGGGATTTCTAGTTTGAGAGGAAAGGTGGTCGTGTAGGAAGGTTCCCACTGGAATGTGACATCTTCGAGCAGAAATGACAGAGCCAGAGAAACTGGGAGAATGGAGTCACTCCCAGCCGGTCGTGTGATCAGCCATATACGGAGGTTCACCCTGAATGACTGAAAAGAGCCCGGCATTTCAATGGCAGATTTATGTCTTATAGCTGGTCTAAAACAGAATGGGAAAATAAAACCAGGCGAAGGTCAGTCGATGAGTGAGGGAGATATTTAAGCAGATACTTCATAGCGCACATCAATGATTGGCTCTGGTCAAAAAGATGATATGAAGATGTGAAGATGAACCACCCATGATGTACAAAGGGGTGAAGGAAGGTAATCAATCACAAACTAAAGAATTCAAATTGGCGAGCATTAGCAATGGCCAGATTTGGGATATTTATTTTTGGAACCAGAAGCAGATTGAATAATGCAAAATAAAAAGAAAAATATTCCAAAGCTGTAAAGAAATATTTTTAAAAACTGGCTGTGGAAGTTTTTCCATAGTGATTAAAAAACGGTGTATTGATATGTGTGTGAGACCCTTAGAATAAAGGCAGTAACGTATATGTGGGATACCTGGAGGACGTGACTGGGTAGTGGGTTTGAGAGAGCAGGCAGAATATTTAAAACAGTATTTTACATCGTTCATCACAGAGAAAGTCACAAAGCGTTTCAATAATATAACCAAAATTGTAGTCGGATTAAAGTTATTGCGCTGTCTCTAACAAAACAAACAAGTCTTTTCTCAAACAGATAAGACCAAGGGTAAACAGGTCATCAGCAATTCATCGCTGGTTTTAACAGAAGTGATTACAGTTTGACTGGTGGCACTGTGTAAAATATTCCATAACTCTCTGGATGGCAGGAGTGTTCCAGCAAAACTGGAACAACCAATGTGGTACTTGTCTTCAAGAAGAGATTAAGTCTTCGAATGTTTAGCTGCTACCTTTGTCTGAATAGTAGAGCATATTTGAAGGGCTCAAAGGCCTCATGATGCAGCTTCATCGTGAGTGATTTTAAAAAATAAAACTCTTCTTCTCCTGATGTGTTACACCCTGGGGATGAACATTTACAGAAACTGGGAATAATTTGGAATATTCGACATAAGAAATCATCGAGAGAATTCGAGAAACAGCGTTCTCCAGAACATTTTCTCACCGTGTGGGGGTATTGCGTATGCGAGAGCAAGAGAAAAATTGCTCCATGCTGTAGTGAGAGTGATGGAGCATGAGCCTTATTCGGGGGTAGGTGCTATAACAAATATACAGTGAGTGTGGGAGCAAAGAAAGTATGGCGACCCTTATCATGACAGAACGGGAAAGGTTATTGTTTGTTCAGTGACTGCCATTAATATCAGTCTCCCTGAACCTAACTATGTCACTGGAGGGTTTCTCTATTCCATAATTAGGGGCTTCTATCAACTTGTTATGTCATGTTTCAGGGCAGATTCATCTTCAACACGATTTGGATCAACACCTAAAGTGAGAGGGAGAGATCAGAAAGAACATTTGACTGGAATGATCCAACGATGGATCAGAATGTGAGAACATTTGATTGGAATGTTCCAACAATAGACATGAGACATGAGTTTATCCTTGGGACTTCACTATCTTTCTTGGGATTGGCTATGGTTAGAGTTGCAGATATAAGCCATACTGATGATTATTCAGGCAGGTTGCTCCCCCATCCTCGCTAACATTGGTGTTCCTGTTAAGCCTATCTCTGTCAATTCTATAAATGATGGTGAAGGTTATTGCTACTTCGGTTATTTATATTCAGCAAATGCATAAACTTCCAGTCATAAACTCCACTCCCTTTTCATGCATTTCAAAATCTATATGAGCACCTATTTGTGGGCGGCACTGCTGCCTCACAGCGCCAGAGACCCGGGTTCAATTCCCGCCTCAGGCGACTGACTGTGTGGAGTTTGCACATTCTCCTCGTGTCTGTGTGGGTTTCCTCCGGGTGCTCCGGTTTCCTCCCACAGTCTAAAAACGTGCAGGTCAGGTGAATTTGCCATCCTAAATTGTCCGTAGTGTAGGTAAGGGGTAGACGTAGGGGTATGCGTGGGTTGCGCTTCGGCGGGGCGGTGTGGACTTGTTGGGCCGAAGGGACTGTTTCCACACTGTAGGTAATCTAATCTAATCACCTAAGAAGGAACTAGACTGTTCAGAACTTTGAGTCCCCTTTTTATCCTAAACTGTTTTATCTCTTGGGATTCTCTCTGTCATTAAAACGGTCAAAATCCGCCTCTATAATATCCCCAGTCTCCACTTCTGCCACAACACTGTTGATGAATGAGCTTGTCATCTACCCCTTTGTTAACTTCAGACTTTGTGGCTTCACTTGTCTTCTGAGCTCTCTTCCCCATTACAAATATTTGATCACAAACTTGTTCTTGTCTCTACAGTTACTTCACACCAGCGTCTCAGTATCAGAGTAATAATATCACTGACTGTGTAATTCAGAGACACTAAAACCATTGTTTCAAATCATACCACATCTGATGACAGGACTTAGATTCGAATGACAAAATTTGGAATGCAACCTAAATTCACTCATGGCAACCATAAACCACCAGATTTCAGTTTCCTTATTTTACTGATAACCTTTGGTAAAGAATCTTAGCATTCTTGTCCAGTCTGGCCTAAGTGTGAATTCAGACTCACAACAATGAGGTTGGCTCCATATTTTCTTGACAAATGGCCTCACAGTCAAGAGTAATTCGCGATGGACAACAAATGCTGCCCTTACCAGTAATGCTGGCATCCTGGGAAACAACAACATTAAAAGTGAAATAAACGAATGATGCTGGAGATCTGACACAAAATTCGTCAGCGCGTGGAAATGTTGGAGAATTTCAGCAGGCATGGCAGTGTCTGTCGGGAGAAATACAGATAATGTTTTGAGTTTAGTGACCCTATCAAAACTTAATGCAACTGAAAAATAATATTATTGATGTCAAGGATGGTTAGAAGGGTGAGTGGGAGGTTTGTGTTTAACGGATGGAGCAGGAGAGAGGCAACGCAAGCAGAAGGATTGCTGATGATGGACTGGAAGGAAAATAGAATGGGAAGTTATTCTAACATTTCCTCTTTTCTGATATTCCTGAATAACACATCATTTCGGGTTGTCCCTGTTTAAAGTGAGTTATATTCCCTCTGCCTCCCTTCTCTGAGTGGGGTACTCAACTCCATCAGAAATACTGAGCAATATTTGCTCAGATACAGAGAAACGTAATGTTACATTGTCAACTGCTTCTTTCGACTGAAGAACTGCTAATGTGGGACTGTGTGGAGACTTAACGACTCTCTCAGTCAGGAAGAGAAACTGAGGAGAGGGAGGCATTTTCAACACAGAATGGGTGCTTCATGTGTGTGGGGATTTGACTTGCTGCTGTCATTAGAAAGTTAGTGGAGATTCTGTGGATGATGTTCTCAGGTTTGTATTGTCAACTGCTGGGTTCATTCAGGGACACCCGGGGGTCTGGTGACGCCACCCTAGACACTGCATTCACAGTGTCTGGGTCCATGGTAAAGAAATGGAGCTGAGACTACACAGAAGGGGCACTCTGTAAACGGGGAGGAGCAAGACACTGCACTATCCTCCCTGGGATTTCTAGGAACATTTGTCTAAACTGGACCCATTCAGGTGTAAAGTGTGAAACCAGTTTGTTTCAAAAATAAGGTCGTAACTGAGCTGTGTCCCTTCCTTCAGCATAACCTATAGTCTCAAACCAGGAACAGGACTGTGCTGACTTTCACCATGAAGTGAACTGCTTCGATTCTGGAACTTTCCAAGGAGAAGTGGGTAATATATCCACCATCTCTGAAGTGCAGTCCTCCGATGTATCACTGGCTGACAGAAGCCGCCTGCCTACGTTGGTTCCATCTCCACAGGGGAACGCACAAAAACTAACTTCCAGAATTATTAGACAACAGGGGACTGGTAAAAATGAGAAATGGCAGGAAATTAGAAGTAATGAAGAATATGCTTTTGAAAATCGAATTGAATTGAAGTTTCATAGGTTGCTGCATCTGATGACCTACATCCCAGAGTATTGAGGAGGTGGCAACAAGCTAGTGAAAGAATTACTGATTATTCTTCAAAGCTGGTTAGATTCTGGTAAGGATTCTGCAGACTGGAAAGCAGCTATTGTCAACCTAAATATGTAAAACAGGACGGAGAGGGAAAACAGAAAACTAAATAGCTTGATGTCAGCTGTGAGAAAAACATTGTAACCTTTTATAAGGATGGTGACACCTAGGCACTTGGAGAATAATGATCGTATTTGGTAGATTCGGTCTAGTTTCAGGAAAGGGAAATGATCTTTGAAAAACCTGCTGGAATTTGTGGAGTCTGTCCATTGTGACATCGACAATTAAGAACCAATGGGAGTCGATTGTTTGAATTATCAGCAGATGTTTGACATAGTTGAATATGGGTGAGTGAGGAAGGTTAGAGTCCATGGGTAGGTAGAGATGGAAAATAGACCATATGGATTAAAAATGGGTGATTTAGTTATGAGAAGAGTAGTAGTATTTTTCTGGACTGAAGCTTTGTTATGATGATCAGTGTTTGGGCAATAGCTGTTCACATGGTATAAAAATGATTCAGATGTGAACAACAAATACCATCATGCCTTTTATGTTTATTAAACGGTGAGAGTTTGAGAAGGGCTTGTGCTGAAAAGGACCTGAATATCCTTGGTCATAAGTCACTAATATGATTCAGACAGGGCAGGAAGTAAATAATACGTGGCTCTTCATACAAAATGATTGAAGTACCAGCGTTCGTATATCTTTCCCAATGGTACTATTTTGTTGGCAGATTACTTGGTGCATTGTGTACAGTCTTGGTCAGCTTTATAAATAATGATCTCTTTGTCACCAAGACAATGCAAAGGAGTTTCACTGGACTAAACCCTGGCATGCTGGCACCATGAGGAGAGAGAGCATAACTCTGCTTAATCTGTAATACTAAGAGAATAAGAAGTTGAAACTTGATGGTTATGGACGGACACTCATTAAATCCTAGGTAAAAACAATGACTGCAGATGCTGGAAACCAGATTCTGGGTTAGTGGTGTTGGAAGAGCACAGCAGTTCAGGCATCATCCGAAGAGCAGTAAAATCGACGTTTCGGGCAAAAGTCCATCATCTGGAATACAGGCAGTGAGCCTGAAGCGTGGATAGATAAGTGAGAGGATGGTGGGGATGGGGAGAAAGTAGCATAGAGTACAATAGGTGAGTGGCAGAGGGGATGAAGGTGATAGGTCGTGGGGGAGGGTGGAGTGGATAGGTGGAAAAGAAGATAGGCAGGTAGGACATGTCAGAACAAGTCTTGGGGACAGTGCTGTGCTGGGGGAAGGGGAAATGAGGAAACTGTTGAAGTGCACGTAACCAACTTATCGCAGACAGACTCCGGACCACCTTTAAGCCAGCAGAGTTCGGACTCGAACAGGACAAACAGTACAGACTACAGATTCAAAAACACCAGCAACAGTTCTCCTTCAAGATCCTCCGCTCCACACTTGCAACAATGCGCCGGCACCTAACCTCTCTCCAGTCTGCCCTGCCTCAGCTGAGGGCCACACTCTGTCAGAGTTGCAAAGGACCCACTCCGCACTACATCCTCAGGAGAAGTCATACTCTCAAAAAACAGTCTTTAAACTCCATCTCAAACATCAAACACTGTAAGTACAACAACCTTTTATCTACCCACCTCCATAACCAGCGCTCCTCAAACATTCCAGTAGATTCACTCGGCCTCTGCAACTGCTCGGGCGTCATTAGCCATACGGCTGGTGCAGCTGCCACCCCCACGCTGATTGATGATGTCACTTCTGCCCCCATCATGGCGGCTCCCACAGCCACTTCCGCCCTTCACAATTCCTCATGCACCACATGTGACATCACTTCCACCCCTCACATCATCGCTGATGTCACACCCTTAGTGACTTCTGCCACCCCACTGCTGTGCTTGCCACCACTTCTGCCCCCACCAACGCCACTCACCTGCATTCTGCTGACACACTCTCCACAGAACACATTGTCACCAACCCCACCCCCCAAAACCCTGAGGGGAACACTACTCCTGTTCTTGATTCCACCCCCATTCCCACCACCACGCCAGTTACCAACTCTGGCCCCACTCCCAGCTCCCAGCCCTGCCGAGTTTTCACCATCCCTCCAGACCTTCCCCTCAGTGAGGAAGAACGATCAGTCCTCAGTCTTCATCCCCCTCCATCCACGCATCAATGAATTTAATACACGCCGTGACGTCGGACCCGTCTTCCACCGGCTCCATCTCCGAGCTTACTTTCACAATCAGGACTCCCGCCCACCTTCCGAGGACCCTATCGCCTACCTCCAACACACTGCATCCACCTGGACACCCCGTGTTGGTCTATTACCTGCCCTCGACCTCTTCATTTCCAACTGCCGCCAGGACATCAACCGCCTCCCCCTGTCTGCCCCATCCCCACTCCAACTTCTCAGCCTCACAACACGCAGTCTTCCAATCCCTCTGCTCCAATCCCGACATCACCATCAAGCCAACAGATAAAGGGGTTGCAGTGGTAGTCTGGCGCACTGACCTCTACACCGCTGAAGCCAAACGACAACTCAAGGACACCTCTTCCTACCGCCCCCTGAACCATGACCCCACCCCATCACCAAACCGTCATCATACAGAACCTCATCACCTCATGAGATCTCCCACCCACAGCTTCCAACCTCATAGTCTGGGAACCCCACGCTGCCTGGTTCTACCTCCTTCCCAAGACCCACAAGCCTGACCACCCTGGCCGACCCATTGTCTCAGCATGCTCCTGCCCTACTGAACTCATCTCTACCTACCTCGACACTGTCCTATCTCCCCTAGTCCAAGAACTCCCCACATATATTCGAGACACCACCCAAGCCCTCCACCTCCTCCAAGACTTCCGTTTCCCCGGCCCCCACGGCCTCATCTTCACCATGGATATCCAATCCCTCTACACATCCATCCGCCATGACCAGGGCCTCCAAGACCTACGTTTCATCCTCTCCAGACGTCCCCAACAGTACCCTTCCACTGAAAGACTCATTCGTTTGGCCGAACTGGTCCTCACCCTTCACAATTTCTCGTCCGAATCCTCCCACTACCTCCAGACCAAAGGGGTAACCACGAGCAACCATATTGGCCCCAGGTATGCCTGTCTCTTTGTTGGCTACGTAGAACACTTCATCTTCTGTAATTACACCGGCACCACTCCCCACCTCTTCCTCCGCTACATTGATGATTGCATTGGCGCCACCTCTTGCTCTCGCGAGGAGGTTGAGCAATTCATCTGCAGTGATGACCCACGGCTGAGATGATTGATGTACACCGATTATAAACATCTTCCCTTGTGCTGTGAATGATTCCATCAGTAGAGAGGTCGTTATCAATTCTCATTAAGTACGAATTTCCTCAGACTCCTTGATGTCATCCTCCGTCTAATACTGTTGTTGAAAAATGTGGTGCTGGAAAGACACAGCAGGCCAGGCAGCATCCGAGGAGCAGGAGAATCGAAGTTGCGGGCATAAGCCCTTCTTCTGGAATGAGGCTCATTCCTGAAGAAGGGATTATGCCCGAAACGTCGATTCTCCTGCTCCTCGGATGCTGCCTGGCCTGCTGTGACTTTCCAGCACCATATTTTTCAAATTGGGTCTCCTGCATCTGCAATCCTCACTTTATCCTGGTCGGTCTAACACTGCCTTGAGTTTATGGCCAGTCTATCTGTCTAATCCCCAGTGTTTCCTCTTTTGTTCATATCAATAGGTCATGGTGCAGAAGCAGAGAATGTTTTCTTCAACCACAGTGTAGTGAATGTCAGGAATTCTCTTACACAGAGATTTAGGAGAGCTAAATCATTGTAAGGGACCTGTGGTGTCCCGCATGGAACAGTTCTGCGACCTCTGCACTTTCTGATTTTTATAACTGACTCGATTGAGAAATTGGAAGGTTGTGTTAGACACAAAGATTTGTGAAGTGGTACATGGGTGTTTGGAGGGATTTTGTAGGTTGCAGCGAGACATTAACATAATGCAGAGCTTGGCTAAGAAGTGGCAGAATGGAATCAAACTGGAAAATTGTGAAGTAATTCCTTTTGCATGCTCAATTTTGAATGGAGAATATAGGGTGAGAGGCAGGGTTCTTGGCAGTGTGGAAAAACAGTGGAATTTTGGCGTCCATGTCCATAGATCCTTCGAAATTGCTACCTAAATTGATAGGGTTGTTACAAAGTGGAATGGTGTGTTAGCGTTCATTAGAACGGAGATTGAATTTAAGAGCCGTGAGGTAATGCTACAGATCTATCGAGGCCTTGTTCCACCACACCTGGTGTATTGTGTTCAGTTCTGGTCACCCCATTATAGGAATGATGTGGAAGCTTTAGAAAGGTTGCAGAGTAAATTTACCAGAATGATGCCTGGACTGGAGACCAAGTCTTATGAAGAAGGTTTGAAGGAACTAGGGCTTTTCTCATTGCGTGAAGAAGAATGAGAGGTGACTTTATAGTTGTGTAAAAGATGATGAGAGGCAAGGAGTGAGCGAGTAGCCAGAGACCTTTTCCCAAGGGCAGAATTGTCTATCACGAGAGTTCATAATTTTAAGGTAATTAAAGGAAGGTTTGGGGAGATATCAGCGGTAGTTTCTTTTCACACAGAGAGTGGTGGGTGTGTGGAAAGCACTGCCAGTTGTAGTAGTAGAGTCAAATACGTGAGGGAACCTTGGGAGTTTCTTGGATAGGCACATGAAAGAAAGTGCACGTAAGAATGTTGGTGAGTCTGAGCTTAGAGTAGAATAAACGGGTGGCACAATATCAAGAGTCGAGGGCCTGTCCTGTTCAATGTTCTGGGTTCGATGGAAGTGTTTAGGGAGGCTAGAGATGGATTTTGACCTATCAGAGAGTTAAGAACTATGACGATTTGGAATTCAAAGAGGATGTGAGAATAAGAGCAGATCGGCCACGATCTTAGTGAAGGGCAAGGCAGGCTTGGGGGGTAAACAACATGCTCCTGTTTCTGTTATTAGAAAATTAGTGGGTGTTATTTTCCTGGAAGATCTGTTATGGAATGTCGTGGTAGAGGGGACCAGAGAATTTTGTGAGCCATCTCTGGATGAGGAATGGGGGCTGTATTAATAATGAATCTGGGTCTACAACATAATCAATAAATGACACACAAATTGCAGAAAGGGGCAGCTCTGTAATAAGAGCTAAGGGTTCCCTTTCATAATCATCCTGGGATTTCCAATGATATTTTCCAAATCTCCCCAAGCTGTATGTGGCAGGATTGAGGGACTGAATGGCAGCCTCTGTTTCTGTGCACCAGTCTATGGCAGTAAATGGTCTCCAACTGCTGCTGTCCAGCAGGTTTGAGGGGCTGAATGGAACACAGAAACATGGGACTTATAAGCAGGAGTGGATGATGAGATACTTGGAGCTTTTTCCACCAGGCACAAAGATTGTGATTATCAGGTTGTGTTGTCAGCCCCACTTTACTGTCTGCGTCCCATAATCCGTGACTCGCTTCTCTGTCAAATCTTTAATTAACTCAGCTTTGAATTCTTGTAATCAGAGTGGCACATCAAACTTCTGGGGAAGAGAATTTTCATTTGAAAGGCCCATTTTAAAATTTTTCCTCATCCCTCTTATTCAATCAGAGAGTCATACAGCGTGGAAACAGATCCTTTATTCCAACTTGCCCATGCTGACCAGATATTACAATCTGATCTAGTCCCATTTGCCAGCATTTCGCTCATATCGCTCTGAACCATTCCTATTGATGTACCTGTCCAGATACATTAAAACATGTAACTGTACCCGCTTCCCTCACTTTTTCTAACAGCACTTTCCGCACATGCACCATCCTCTGCATGAAAAAAAGTTGCCCCTAAGTCTAAATCTTTCCCCCGTCACCTTCAACCTCTGACTCCACTTGTGGACTCCCCGAACATGGGGAAAAGACCGTGGCCATTCAGGCTATCCATACTCCTTATGATTTTATAAACCAATTTCATGCCACCCCTCAGCATCTGACAGTCTGGGGAAAAAGCCTCAACCTGTTCATCCTCTCCCGGTCGATGAAACCTTAAGGTTCCAGAAAACTATTATAATTCTTTTCTGCACCCTCTCAAGCTTAACCACATCAATTCTTTAGCAGAGCCAAGCAGATTGTACGCAGTATTCTTAATGTAGCCTCACAAGCGTCCCTGTCTAAACACAACATGCCACCCCAAGTTCTATACACAATGTTGTGACCAATTCAGGCAAGCATGCCAACTGCATTGTTCACCTCCCTGTCTAAATGCAACTACAATTTCAAGGAACTATGAACCTGCACCCATAGGTCACTTTGTTCAGCATCATTCCCCAGGGCATGACCCTGCTTTAACTTACCAAAATGCAAAACCTCACAAATATCTAAATTCAACCTTATCTGTCAGTCCTTGGCCCTTTGATGGTCAACGGTACCGTTGTACTCTGAGATAATCTTCTTCACAGTCCGCTGCACCACGATTTTGATGTTACCTGTAAACTTACTAATCATGCCACCGATATTCCCATCCAAATAATTTATATTCATGATGAAAAGCAGTGAGCTCAGCACTGATTGTTTCAGCACACCGCTGGCGACAGGGCTCCAGTCTGGAAAACAATCCGTTACCTTCAGGACATATTTTTATCCAATTGGTTAGCTTTCCTTGGATTCCTTGTGACCTAACCTAAGTAACCTGTGTCCGATGAGGAACCTTATTAAACACCTTGCTGAAGTCTGTGTAAACAATATATACGACAGTCCTTTCTTCAGTCTTCTTTGTCACCTCTTCAAAATACTCAAACACATCAATGAGACATGATTTTCATCACACAAAGCCATGTTGACTATTCCTAATCAGTCCTTGTCTTTCTAAATGGATGGAAGTCCTATCCCTCAGAACCCTCTCCAACAAACTCATCTACACTGACGTTAGGCTCACGGAGCCTATAATTTCATGTGCTTTTGGATTGCTGTACCCTTTTCTAATCCCACTCCTCCACTGGCCACGAAAAAAATATAACTGGCATGGTGATGTGGCCAAGGATATAGTTCTCAGAGTGTGTCAGGGTCAGTGTTAGGAACAAGTCAGATGGATTTCTTTAGTCTCCTAAAACAACATGTTTATGACAAAGGCAAAATTACTCAAACTATGATGGAAACAAGAATGACGAGAGGATTTGCAAATATGTACATTGATATTTCCCTTTGAAAAATACTGTGGAACAACACACACACACACACACACACACACACACGTTTGATAAAAAAGTGAAAAGCTAAATATCCGTGAAGTTAACTTGACAGAACTTTGTCCAAATATTATTCGAACTCGTGACCAAAGGAAAAACAGCAGTTTGACCCAACTGCTGTTCTATTTATAAAGTAATCAAGTCCTACAACATGGAGAGAGGCCCTTTGGCCAAAACCAGTCCATGCTGACCCCAATGTCCATCCACACTAACCCTATTTCCCAGCACTTGGCCTTCTCTTCTCTTCCTTTCCTGCCCATGTACTTGTCCAAATGCCATTTAAATATTGTTAATATAAATGCTTCAACCACTTCCACTGGCAGCTCATTCCCTTTGCGTACCACTCACTGTGTAAAGCAGTTTCCATCAGTTTCCTTTTATTCTTTCCCATCTCACCTTAAACTGTTGTCCTCTCGTCCTCAATTCCCCAACTCTGGGAAAGTAGTTTGAGTCCATTCACCCTATCCATGCCTGTCATAATCTTGTGCACTTCTATTGGATCCCTCTCAGCCTCCTACACTCTAAAGAAAAAAAAGTTCTCGCTTGTCCTACCTCTCCCTATAAGTCACACTGTTGAGTCCTGGTAACATCTTTGTAAATTCCATCTGCACACATTCCAATTTAAATATATCCTTCTGATCGCAATGTGACCAAAACTGAACACAACACTACAAGTGCAGCCTCACTGACATCTTGTATAACTGCAACATAATTTCCCAATTTTCTCCTCCATGTCCTGACCAATGAATGCCAGTGTGCCAACAGCCTTCTTCACTGCCATGTCCACCTGTGACTCCACTTTCAGAGATCTTCATGGTCCCTCTGCTCAACTGCACTCCTTAAGGCACTACCATTCACCATGTAACTCCTACCATGATTTAAGTTTGCAAAAGTATTCCTTGGCTCACTTCTCCAGTTGATCAAGGTTCTGCTGCAATTTTTGATATACTTCCTCACTGTCCATGATACCACCTATTTTAGTGTCATCTTCAAATTTACTAATGATACCTTGTACATTCTCAAGAATATCATTGACATAGATAATAAACAGCAATGGACCCAGCACTGACCGAAGAGGAACGTCAAGTGTCTCAGGCCTCCAGTCCGAGAGCATCCTTCCACTATTACGCTCTGCTTACTATCATCAAGCCAATTGTGTATCCAATTTGCCAACTCCCTCTGGATTCCATGCGATTCTAACCTTCCAGAACAACCTATCAATGGTAACCTTGTCAAAGGCCTTACTGAAAACCATCCAGACTGCATCTACCGCCCTGCCCTCATCAACATTCCTGGTCACTTCTTCAATGAACTGAAACAAATTTGTGAGGTACGATCTCCCACTCACAAAGCCATGCAATCTGTTCAGTCTAAAAACAACTATTAATAATAATTATTAAAATTAATACCAACAAACAGTAACAAATAATAATAAGATGACATTTTCAGTGGAGAATAAACTATCCATGGTATGTTGTATTGGATCTTGCATCATGGGTGAAGGGCAGAATAGATTTTGTACCTGTGTCATTGAACTATGTTGACAACAAGCAAGTGTGGCATGGTGGCTCAGTGATTATTACTACTGCCTCATAGTGCAATGGATCCGGGCTTGAATCCAGCTTCGGGAGGCTCTCTGTGTGGCGTGTGCACATTGTCGCGGTGTTTGTGTGGGTTTCCTCCGGGTGCTCCATTTTCCTCCCACAATCCAAAGATGCACAGGTTAGGTGAATTGGTCTGCTCAGTTACCCATAGGGATATGTGCATTCGTCAGAGGTAAATATAGGCTAGGGAACTGGGACTGGATGGGTTACTGTTTGAAGGTGTGGCCTTGTTGGGCCAAATGGCCTGTTTCCATACTGTAGAGAATCTGGAAAATAAAACTGTCTCTAATCAAACGCTCTCTTTCTAAATGCATATATATCTTATACCTCAGAGTCTTCTCAAGTACACTACGTACCACATATGTTAGATTTCCTGGCCTATAGTTCCCAGATTTTTCTTTGCTTCCCTTCTTGAATAATGGCACAACATTTGCTATCCTCCAATAATCTGGAACCTACCCTGTGGCTAACGATGATGCAAAACTATTAACCAGTGTCCCTGTAGTTTCTTCTGTAGCCTCTTGTAGTGTTCTTGGAAGCATCTGTTTAGGATGAGGAGATTTATCCAACTTCATACATTCTAATACATCCAACACGTCCTCTCCTGTGATATTGACTCACTCCAAGATAACATCACGACCTTTGTTAAGCTCCTAAGTCTTCTTGTATTTCTCCACGGTATATACAGAGGAGGTATATTCATTGAGAATCTCGCAAATCTCCTACGATTCTAGACATGCATGTCCACTTTGGACATTGAGGGGTCATATTCTCATTTAGTTATTCCTTTTACATTCATATACTTAAAGAACCTCTTTGGATTCACCCTAATCTTCTCAGCCTTGTGGCCCCTTTTCGGCCTCCTGATTTCCATCTTCGGTAAACTCCTGTATCCCCTGCACACCGTCACAGATTCCCTTGATCCCAGCTGCATGGACCTGAGCCATGCTTCCTTTTGGCTGGTCAAAGCCTCAATATCACCTAACATCCAGGGTTCCCTCTTCCTACCAATCTTGCCTTTTACCCTCACAGTAACATATAGACTTTGAACTGTAGACATTTCACTTTTAAAGGCCTCCCACTTGCAAGAAGACCTTTCGCCTGCAAACAAACTTCTCCAACCAACCCCTCCAAGATCCTGTCTAATTCCGTCACAATTCGCCTTGCCCCAATTTAGAACTTAAACATGTGGACCAGTTTTGTCCTTCTCCATTACTATAGTAAAATTAATACAACTATGGTCACTGGTCCCAGAGTGCTACCCCACTGTCATCTCAGTCACCTGTCCTGCCCTAGTTCTTAGAGAGGGTCAAGTCTCGTCCCTTCCCGAGTTGCACCCTCTACCTACTGCTTGAGGATACCTTACTGAACACACTTAATAGATACAGGCAATCTCAGTCTTTAATTCTATGTCATTCCCAGTCTATGTTAGGAAAACTAAAATCTCCTACTATGGCAATCCTATTGAGCCTGCAAGCCTCCTCATCTCTTTGCATATTTTTGTTCCTCTAATTCTCAGTTTACTATTTGGGTTCTGATAGAACAACCAAAATAATATCACCATTCCCTTCTTCTTTCTTATCTACACCCACAAATCCTTATTGGATGATCCATCAATTATTTTATCTCTGATTACTGCTGTGATACTAGCCTCAATCAAAAATGTAACTCCCCGTCCCCTCCTTCCACCATCTCTGTCCCGCATAAAGCACCTGCACCCTGGTACATTTAGTTGCCAGTTCTGTCCCTCCATCAGCCATGTTTCTGTAATGGCTATGTTATCCCAGTCCCGTACAGCTATTCACACCCTGAGTTCCTCGGCCTTATCTGTCAGCCATCTTGCACTGGAACAGTTGCAATTTAATCCAACAGACATTCCTTGCGGCCTGTCGTGTTCCAGTCTAACCTGTCTCTTCACTTTACTGTTTCTGATTACTGTATCTCTTTCTAGCCTCACACTTGCCTTCCTGCTGTTGAGGATTCCAACCCTCCCCAAACCCAGCCAAACTCGTTGAAACCCTCCCTTGCAGCACTAGCAAACCTGCCTGCCAGGATATTGGTCCCCTTCCAGTTCAGGTACAACCCGTCCTTCCCGAACAGATCACCTCTGTCCCACAAAAGATCCTGGTGATCCAAAAATCTAAATCTCTGCCCCCTGCACCAATTCTTTAACCACACATTCATCTGCCATATCTTCCTGTTCTCATCCTCACTAGCACATAGCACTGGAAGTAAACTGGATATTACCACTGTCGTGGACCTGTCTTTTTCCCTTTCTTTTAGCTCTACAGGATCTCATTACTATTTCTACCTGTGTCATTTGTACTAATGTACACAATGACTTCTGCCTGCTTCCCCACCCCGGTGAGAATGTTCTGCAGCCGCTCTGTGACATCCTGGAACCTGGCACATAGGAGGCTAAACACCATCCCCGATTCCCATTTGCAGCCACAGCATCTCTTGTCTGTCACCCTCACTATCGAGTCGGAATAATTACTTTTGAAGTTATTCTGCCCGAACAACCTACTGAAAATGGGATTTCTTCCTGAAACAGTTGGATTTGGCTGAATTGCTTTGCTTCAGGCAGTGGGGAGATTCAAATGAATCATCATCAGGAATCCTGCATGAGAGTGAAAGGCAACTGTTTATTTTTCACTCCCACACGTTGCTGTGATGAGCGACAGGGAAACAGAAAGGGAGAAATAGACAGTTCCTTCACAGATAGACGACATTTTTCCATCTCTGAGTTAAATCAATCATGTTATCAGATCCCAAGCTGGACCATGTTAGCTCTCTTTGAACATTGTCCGAACGATATGACTCCATCACAGTCTCGACTCCAGGTCAGTGCATTATTGCTGTTGTCGTACACAGAATCAATACATTAACAACAAATGGCCTTACTTGTTTTGAAGATCTGTTAATATGTGCCTGCATAATGTAAAAATAAGCGTTTCATGTCTCCACAATATGTGTTAAAATGAATATGTTTATTCTTAAACAAATTCAGAAATTACTGGAACAGCTCAGCCAGTCTTGTAGCATGTATGAGGAGAAATCAGAGTTCAATTTTTCAGTCCAATTACCTTTCCTTTCAAATTGCCTTATTCTTAAAGTATTTCCCCAGTTTTATTCTCCCACACAAGAAGATACATCCATCCGGTATTCACCAACTATACTCTTCTCAAGATCTTATATGGTCAATAAAACCTCCCTCATTCTCAGGCTGAACTGTTAATTCTTCATAACGTAATGTCTTCATTACAAGAATGAGTAAAGAGAAAAAAAAACTTCGAAACGTTTCGAAAGCAATTTTGTGTTTTCTTTTCAGGCAACTTTAACTACACATAATACATTAGATGTGATCTCAGCAATGCCCTGCACTGATGCAGAAAAACATCGCTAAGTTCATACCCAACATACCTTGCACGAAACAGAATCATTCTGTTTACCTTCCAAATCATTTGCTGCATCTTCAGAGAAATTTGAGTCATGTGCCAGAACACTCAAATCACTTGGTAGCACTGGGTTCTGCATTCTCTGTGCATTTAAATAACTTTCTGCTGTTTTGTCTTTTCCCCAAATCAGTCTGTATGCCATCACTTGATGCTCGGACCTCCCCCAGTCTGTATCCCATTGCAGGCATTTTGCCTCCCTCTGTCTGTATCCCATTGCAGACGCTATTCCCTCCAAACTCTGTATCCTAAAGAAACGCACTCCTCTCCCCCATTTGTATCCCATTGCAGACTTTCTGCTCTCCCTCTGTCTGTATCCTATTCCAGATGCCCTACTCTCCCCCGTTTGCATCCCATTGCAGATGCTATGCCCTCGCCCTGTCTGTATTCCATTTCAGCCGCCCTATCCTCCACTGTCTGTATCCTATTGCAGATGCTCTGCACTCCCCTGTCTCTATCCCATTGCAGATGCTCTGCCCTTCCCCTGTTTCTACCCCATTGCAGACGCTCTGCATTCCCCTGTCTCTGTCCCATTGCAGATGCTCTGCAGTCCCCTGTCGAAATGCCATTGCAGATGCTCAGTCTCCATTTGACATCTTATTGAATAAGTATCCTGATGCATGAGCAAACTGAGCTCCATCTCTTTCATCCAATTCATTGGTATGGATTGTAATTTGTTGATGTCATCACGCAGATCTCTGAAGAATTCCACTAGTCACAGCTTTCCAAACACAGAATGTGTAATGATCTCTTCTCTGTTTTTCCTGACGCTACCTCTGCTGCCCCTTGAACACTCCATGACCTTTATCAAATTATAAACTTCGAGAAAATGCAAATTTGACTACAATCAACACGAATGGCTGTGCTTTCAGCCATCCTGCGTCTCAATTCTCAAATTCAGTTGTCGTACCTCTTCCCTCTCCATCAAGACACGATTCCAAAAAGAGTTTAATCAACTTGTTCAGACATATTATGAAACAGCTCTGTGGGCTTTGAAACTGGAATTTTCGTCCCAGTGACAGGGAGACTACCATCATTCAGCATTAGCCGCTGAAGCTTCAACAGGATGCTCCTGTGTTTTGTTCGTCAGCCTGTTGTAACATGCTGTGACACACCTCCCCAGGACATGAATACACACCATCTTCTACAGAGATAGGGGCACTACCAGACATTCATGGGCTTGAATCAAATCCAGAGTTCCGCCTCAGAAACGTGGGCACCATCAATTAAACAAGGCCTATACCGTGCTCAGATTTTGGGTCGTATTTTCAGTGTATGGATTTATTAAATTTTAGTTAACCATACCAAACTATACAGGGGACATTTCTCATTGAAAAAAGTTCAAGTTATTAGCCTTAACTATACGATGTTGAGTGTTCTTTGCTGTGCCATTCAGATAAACTATGAAGCTCTTTAATTGCTTGGCTATCATCACTGTTTTAAATGGCTGTTATTCATAGTCTGCTATATGAGGGAAAGAAATCCTGCAACACACTCTGCACTATGATGGATCTCAAGTAGATATCAATACTGAACACCAGAGATGAGGAAGGAGCACAATTCTGGTCCCAAAACACCGGTCACTATTTCAAATCTCTAACACGTGACTTCCCTCTTCCTGAAATCATTCATTGATACAAGGCAACTGTTTCCTTTCCAGCTTTTGCTTACCGACTCCTCCCTCTGCCTGCAGAAGTCAAACCAAGCTCTGGCTCTTAGAGAAACTCAAAAGTGGTGTCTGTAGGCCTTCTGGAAAGGGGAGTGTCGTTTTAATCCGAAGGGGAAGTATGACGGGGCAGTAATATAATTCACTGGGCTGAGGTGTGGCAGATGGGGTTAACATTGGGACATATTAGGTATTACATTTTGGTAAAACAAACAAGGGGATGGCTTACACAATAAATGCTGGGCTTTGGTCGTTATATAGAAAAAAAGGGACCCAGGGGCGCAGGTATAATTCTTTGAAGTTTGTAGCGCAGGGTGTTTAAGGTTACTTCATTGCTCAGACCTTTAAGATTAGAAGTTGGGAAGTCATGCTGAGATTGTGCTGGTCATTGATAAAGCCTCTTCTGAAGTACTGTGTGCAGTTCTGTTCTCGGAAGGAGATTGCTAAGCTCGAGATGTTTGAGAAGAGAGTACCAGGATGTTACCAGTAACACCTCATCTTCTGCCTCGGAAGCTAACAAACACACTGCATGAACATTGGATTCACTGATCTACAAATCTCCCCTGGCCAACCCAGATGCCAGATCCAACTCCTGGACTTAAATCTCCCCTCTCAAGAAGACCTAATGTCCATCTTCCTTCCCACCAACTGCTCCCCACCATCTGCTCCACACTCCACACCGATCTATCACTACCTTCTTCCTCCTCCCTTCACTCACCTATCACTTATCTTTCCCCCAGCCTCACCCCATCACCCATTTTCTCTTCTCCCTCCCCAGTCCTGAAGAAAGGTCTTGTCTGAAACGTCGACTCTCTTGCATCGCGGATGTTGCCTGGCTTATTGTGCGTTTTCCACCGACATCCTTTACCTACACTGAATTACCCAATATCTGCAGTCCCCCATTATCTCTTAGGTACAATTTCCGGTTATCTTAATCATGTCGTTATCTGTTATAACTGCACGTAGTCTTAGGGATATTTTCTTCTCAAATTATGAACGATAACAGTTCTCTCAATGTCTTCCTGATATTGCAGTGCATGATCAGTAGATACAGAACGTATGTTTCAATTTATAAACAGAGAAGCATGCTTATATTCTGATAACTGCTCCCATATCCAAGACAGATTGAATGGTTACACATGATTGATCGACCAGACCCAACATTTGTTCCCTCAGTCACCCCCACATATCCCATGCAGAATGTGTAAAGTTTAATCATAATTTTGAATATTAATAAAAATTATTGAATTGGAATGGGTTTATGGGAGGTATTTGTTCAACGACTGTGATTGATGTCAGACTCCGTGCATCCTAAATGTGTCACTGGAGAGCTTTGTTCTTCTATTAATTAGTGATTCGGTTCAACGTGTGATCTCATAGTATCAACGTTAACATCAGTGACAGCATTAACAGGCATCAGCAGACCCAGAGAGAGGGGGAGGAGTGATCACAATCTGAGAACGTTAAACTGGAATGTTCCAACAATGGATCAGAATCTGAGAATATTAGACTGAAATGATCCAACAATGGACAGGAGTTTATCCTGGGCGTCTTTACTGGCTTTCTCGGCCTTGGATCTCATTAGATTTGCGGATCTATGATGTACTGATGGTTATTCAAGCTGGTTAATATCCAATCCTCGCTAAGATGGCGTTCCTGGTAACTCATTCTATCTGTTCATTAAGCCAGGTTGGACTGAATTGCTTCGAGGAGAAAGTGAGGACTGCAGATGCTGGAGATCAGAGCTGAAAATGTGTTGCTAGAAAAGCGCAGCAGGTCAGGCAGCATCCAAGGAGCAGGAGAATGGACGTTTCGGGCATGAGCCCATCTTCAGGAATGAGGAAAGTGTGTCCAGCAGGCTAAGATAAAAGGTAGGGAGGAGGGACGTTGGAAATGCAATAGGTGGAAGGACGTCAAGGTGAAGGTGATAGGCTGGAGTGGGGTTGGAGGCGGAGAGGTCAGGAAGAAGATTGCAGATTTGGAAAACGGTGCTGAGTTCGAGGGATTTGACTGAGACAACGTGGGGGAAGGGGAAATGAGGAAACTGGAGAAATCTGAGGTCATCCCTTGTGGTTGGAGGGTTCCTAGGCGGAAGATGAGGCGCTCTTCCTCCAGCCGTCGTGTTGCTATGGTCTGGCGATGGAGGAGTCCAAGGACCTGCATGTCCTTGGTGGAGTGGGAGGGGAAGTTTAAGTTTTAAGCCACGGGGTGGTTGGGTTGGTTGGTCCCGGTGTCCCAGAGGTGTTCTCTGCTTGTAGAGGGAGGAAGAGAGCTTCTTCAGGGAAGGCATCCTTGCAAGAGGATTCGCGGTAGGTTAAAATCTTCGAGGAGGAAGTGAGGACACCTCTGCGACAATGCGTTATCCTTCCCCAGTCATGTCTGGGCAAACCCACAGCAATGTGTTTTACTCTTGACTGTCCTGTGGAACAGCTGAACCAGTCACTCATTTCAAACTCAGCATAACATGCTGGCCTGACCATTGCTGCACACATCCCGTGAGAGAAGAACAAAAGTAAAGTTAGCTCCCTTCCTCTGCCTGTTTTCCTTATTCCTACACTTCATTTTCATTCAGGTAGGTGACCATTCACTATTTCAAGTGCAATCTTTCGACTGAGTCTATCCCCAAGTGTGATGTTCATCTCCAAGGGCACCTCTGGTGCTGGCTTTACTGATGCTGACATGCAGATGTAAGGAACTTTTGAATTCCGCAACAGTGGCAGTGCATAGAGAAGGAATGGGTTTTTATGTCATAATAAAGATACGGAGACCAATAAGTGAGGGAAAGGAATTATTGTGATCATCACTGAGAGTGTAGTTGAGGCAGTATTGGGGTATTATGGACAGAGTTTTTCTCATTTCAAAGGAATTATCTCATTGCAGTAGAGGCCATGTAAAGGAATTTCACAAGACTAATCCCTTGGCTGATGGTAAAAGAGGAGGGAGTCAGGGTTAATCTGAAGCACTGTCAGGGAATAAGACGTCATTGCATTGAAACTTGATGGTGTTGGACAATCACTCGTTATGTTCTACGCAGACACCAAGAAGATGATAAATTCCATGGCTTGTATTTTTATATTTACTCGGGATGCATGATTCTGTTTATTTTAGTGCCTCTGAGGATAAAATCTTCAGTCAAATCCTGCTCTGATATCAGGGTCAGTCCCTCAAACATGAGTAGGTCAGTAACGCACTTTTTATAATGTTAATACGTGATGGTGTCTGTATGGAGAATGTTTTATTCTCAAAGAGGGTAGTGAATGTCAGGAATTCTCAGGTCTAGAAAGTGAGGGTAGCGATATCACTACAAGTATTTAAAGAGGATGTAGGTGGATTTTTTACCTGTCAGAGAGCTGAGGGGTGTGAAGAATTGCGCATGAAAGAAGAGTTAATGCCAACAGTAGGTTGGCCATGATAGCATACAATGGCGTGAGCATCCAAATTACATATTCCTATTTTTATGTTCTCATATTCTGTCTTTGGAAAGTGAATGGTTGTAATTTTCCTGGCAGTGTTGTTATTGAATGTTGAGGACAGTGAGAGAAAAGAATTTTGTGAGCCATCTCTGGGAGAGATATGGGCCTGATATTCACTGTGCATCTGGGTCTACAACATGACCAACAAATGAAACACCATTTGCAGAGAGGAGACACTCTTTAAAAAGGTGGGAGATCACTTTCTTACACAGCTTGGATCTCCCATCACATTTTCCAACCCACAGCAAACCACACAGTGTTGAGGGACTGAATGATATCCTGTAATACTGCGGACCAGGTATTTGGAGCAAGTGGTCTCCATCTGCTCCTATACACGTGGTTTTAAGGACCGAATGGAACATAGGAACAGAGAACTGAGGAGCAGCAGTGGGTCATCAGACACTTTGTCATTGCTCGACCAGACAATGAGATCATGGCTGATCTGATTATGGTCTCCGCAGCACTTTTCAGTCTGTCAACAATTTTCCTCCATTCACATGTCTGTCAAATGTTGCAAAACACAATTTTGAATAAATGCAAACATCCAGGCAAAATACTCGGGAACTGCACAAAGCCAAAGTACACAGGCAGCACAATTCTGGAAGGCAACAGGCATTTATCTATCAGACTTATTCCCATCCAATTAATTCTGCTGCAGTTTATCATTTTACATTTGTTCATGGAATGTGGGTGTTGTTGATAGGCCAACATTTATGTACCATGTACTATTACGCTGGAAGTGGTGGTATTGAGCTGCCACCCTGGACTGAAACCTCTGGGGAAGCTAGCTGTGTGTCAGGATGTCCAAGACTGTAGGGAGGCTGTGGAGAAGGTAGCACTGACAGGGACTACTTGCGGACACAGAGATGGGCTCAAGTGCGTATACTTCAATGCAAGGAGTATCAGAAATAAGGTGGGTGAACTTAAGGCGTGGATCGGTACCTGGGACTACGATGTTGTGGCCATCACGGAAACATGGATAGATGAGGGACAGGAATGGCTGTTGGAGGTTCCTGGTTACAGATGTTTCAGTAAGATTAGGGAGGGTGGTAAAAAAGGAGGGGGGGTGGCATTGCTAATTAGAAATGGTATAACGGCTGCAGAAAGGAAGTTTGAGGGGGATCTGCCTCTGGAGGTAGTATGGGCTGAAGTCAGAAATAGGAAAGGTGCAGTCACCTTATTGGGTGTTTATTATAGGCTCCCCAATAGCAGCAGAGATGTGGAGAAACAGATTGGGAAACAGATTTTGGAAAGGTGCAGAAGCCACAGGGTCGTAGTCATGGGCGACTTCAACTTCCCAAATATTGATTGGAAGCTCTTTAGATCAAGTAGATTGGATGGGGCGGTGTTTGTGCAGTGTGTCCAGGAAGCTTTTCTAACGCAGTATGTAGATTGTCCAACCAGAGGGGAGGCCATATTGGATTTGGTACTCGGTAACGAACCGGGACAAGTGGTGGGCTTGTTAGTGGGTGAACATTTTGGTGATGGCGACCACAATTCTGTGACTTTCACCTTGGTTATGGAGAGACATAGGTGCGCACAACAAGGTAGATTTTACAATTGGGGGAAGGGAAATTACGATGCTGTAAGACAGGATTTGAGGAGCATACGTTGGGAGCATAGGCTGTTAGGGAAGGATGTGGTGGAAATGTGGGACTTTTTCAAGGAGCAGATACGACGTGTCCTTGATATGTATGTACCGATCAGGCAGGGAAGAAATGGTCGTGTGAGGGAGCCTTGGTTGACGAGGGAGGTTGAATGTCTAGTAAAGAGGAAGAAGGAGGCTTACATAAGGTTGAGGAAACAAGGTTCAGACAGAGCAGTGGAGGGATACAGGATAGCCAGAAGGGACCTGAAGAAAGGGATTAGGAGAGCTAAGAGAGGGCATGAAAAATCCCTGGCGGATAGGATCAAGGATAACCCCAAGGCATTCTATGCATATGTGAGAAACCTGAGAATGACGAGAACGAGGGTAGGTCCGATCAAGGACAGTGGTGGGAGACTGTGTATTGAGTCGGAAGAGATAGGAGAGGTCTTGAACAAGTACTTCTCTTCAGTATTTACGAACGAGAGGGACCGTATTGTTGAAGAGGAGAGTGTGAAACGGACTGATAAGCTAGAAGAGATACCTGTTAGGAAGGAAGATGTGTTGGACATTTTGAACAACTTGAGGATAGACAAGTCCCCCGGGCCTGACGGGATATATCCTAGGATTATGTGGGAAGCAAGAGAGGAAATTGCAGTACCGTTGGCAATGATCTTCTCGTCTTCACTGGCAACTGGGGTGGTACCAGGGGACTGGAGAGTAGCGAATGTTGTGCCCCTGTTCAAAAAAGGGAATAGGGATAACCCCGGGAATTACAGGCCAGTTAGTCTTACTTCTGTGGCAGGCAAAGTAATGGAAAGGGTACTGAGGGATAGGATTTACGAGTATCTGGAAAGACACTGCTTGATTAGGGACAGCCAGCACGGATTTGTGAAGGGTAGGTCTTGCCTTACAAGTCTTATTGAATTCTTCGAGGAGGTGACCAAGCATGTGGATGAGGGTAGAGCAGTGGATGTAGTGTACATGGATTTTAGTAAGGCATTTGATAAGGTTCCCCATGGTAGGGTTATGCGGAAAGTCAGGAGGCATGGGATAGAGGGAAATTTGGCCAATTGGATAGAAAACTGGCTAACCGGTAGAAGTCAGAGAGTGGTGGTAGATGGTAAATATTCAGCATGGAGTCCAGTTACAAGTGGAGTTCCGCAGGGATCAGTTCTGGGTCCTCTGCTGTTTGTAATTTTTATTAATGACTTAGAGGAGGGAGTCGAAGGGTGGGTCAGTAAATTTGCAGATGATACAAAGATAGGTGGAGTTGTGGACAGTGAGGAGGGCTGTTGTCGGCTGCAGAGGGACTTAGATAGGATGCAGAGCTGGGCTGAGGAGTGGCAGATGGAGTTCAACCCTGCCAAGTGTGAGGTTGTCCATTTTGGAAGAACAAATCAGAATGCGGAATACAGGGTTAATGGTAGGGTTCTTGGTCAGGTGGAGGAACAGAGGGATCTTGGGGTCTATGTACATAGATCTTTGAAGGTTGCCACTCAGGTGGATAGAGTTTGTAAGAAGGCCTATGGAGTATTATCGTTCATTAGCAGAGGGATTGAATTCAAGAGTCGTGAGGTGATGTTGCAGCTGTACAGGACTTTGGTTAGGCCACATTTGGAGTACTGTGTGCAGTTCTGGTCGCCTCACTTTAGGAAAGATGTGGAAGCTTTGGAGAGGGTGCAGAGAAGATTTACCAGGATGTTGCCTGGAATGGAGAGTAGGTCGTACGAGGATAGGTTGAGAGTTCTCGGCCTTTTCTCGTTGGAACGGCGAAGGATGAGGGGTGACTTGATCGAGGTTTATAAGATGATCAGAGGAATAGATAGAGTAGACAGTCAGAAACTTTTTCCCCGGGTACAACAGAGTGTTACAAGGGGACATAAATTTAAGGTGAAGGGTGGAAGGTATAGGGGAGATGTCAGGGGTGGGTTCTTTACCCAGAGAGTGGTGGGGGCATGGAATGCGCTGCCCGAGGGAGTGGTAGAGTCAGATTCATTGGCGACCTTTAAGCGGCATTTGGATAGGTACATGGATGGGTGCTTAATCTAGGATAGAAGTTCGGCACAACATCGTGGGCCGAAGGGCCTGTTCTGTGCTGTATTGTTCTATGTTCTATGTTCTATGGAAGAGAATTCCCATTTGAACAAACCATGCGAATTTCTCATTTCTGCTCCGACTAATGTTGGAGGGTCACTGTGTCCTTTTCCAGCCCCACTTCTCCACTGAATACAACAGGTTTGAAATGCAACCTAGCCCAGTCTCTCGAAAGATGTGAGAGACAGAGTCACACGTACAGACACATACACAATTGCACATGTCTGAAGACGAAAAAGAATAGGAAAAGGTTTCCAGAGTTTCATAGTAGTTGAACTCATTTCAAATAGAAAAGAGATAATGCGTCCCAACTGATATTCTGTCTCCGAGTTATTCTACTCAAACAAGCTGCTGGTATGAGACTTCTTCCTGGAACAGTTGGATTTGGCAGAATTTCCTTTTCTTCAATCAGTGCAGCGATTCCCATCAATCCTCAACAGGAATGCTCCAAGTTTGGTGAAGATGACTCAGGGATTTTTACTCCCACATTTTGCTGTCAGAAGGGACAAAGTGAGGGGGGGAGGGCAATAGACTATGGCTTACGACCATAAGATCGTCGGATATACGAACAGAAATTAGGCTATTCAGCCCATCGAGTCTGTTCCACTATTCAATTATGGCTGACAAGTTTCTCAAAACCATTCTCCTGCATTCTCCCTGTAAGCTTTGATCCCTTTGATACTCAAGAAGCTAACTACCTCTATCTTAAATATACACAATGACCTGACCTCTACTGCCTTCTGTGAAAATGAATTCCATAGATTCTCCACTCTCTGGCTGAAGACATTTCTCCTTATGTCCGTTCTTAACGGATTTCCCTTTACTCTAAGGTTGCATCCTTGTGTCCTAGAGTCTCCTACCATAGGAAGTCTTCTCACCATCCGTACTGTCCAGGCCATTTAGTATTCTGTATGTTTCAATTAGATCCCCCCACCTCCCTCTGAACTCCATCAAGAACAGACCCAGAGTCCTCAAACGTTCTCATATGTTAAGCTTTTCATTCCTGGGACCATTCCCGTGTACCTCCTGTGAACCCATTCCAAGGTCAGCACATCCTTCCTGAGATATGGGGCTCAGAACAGCGCACAATACTCCAAATATGGTCTGACAAGAGCCTTATAGGGCCTCAGAGGTATGTCCCTGCTTTTATATTCAAATCCTTTCCAAATAAATTCCATCACTGCATTTGCCTTCCTAACTACTGACTCAACTGGTAAGTTTACATTGAGAGAATCCTGGAGTATAGAACTCCCAAGTCCCTTTGCACTTCAGACAACTGAATTTTCTTTGTAGTCCATGTTTTTATTCTTCCTAACAAAGTGCATGTTCCCACAATTTCCCACTTTGACTCCATCTGCCATTTCTTTGCTCAATATCCTAACCTATCCAAATCTTTCATCAGTCTCGCTGCCTCTTCGACATTACCTGTCCCTATACCTATCTTTGCATCATTGTCAAATGTAGAGAGAATGCCTTCAGATCCTTCATCTGAATCGTTAATGTATAACGTAAAAAGTTCTGGTCCCAACACTGAGCCCTATGGAACACCACTTGTCACCGACTGTCAACCTGAGAGGGACACGTTTATCGACATTCTTTGCTTCCTGACAGACAGACAAACTTTTATCCATGCTATCACCTTGCCTGTAACACCATGGACCCCTGCCTTATTCAGTAGCCTCCTGTTGGCACATTGTCAAAGATCTTCTGGAAGTCCTGGTGGATGACATCCATTGGCTCTCCTTGTTCTAAGCTGATCGTTACACCCTCAAGGTTTTCTAGCAGATATTCCAGGCATGACGTCCCCTTGATGAAACCATGGTAACTTTGTCCTACTTTACCGTCCACATCCAATTATTCAGAAATCTGAGCCTTCACAATGTATTCCAGGATCTTACCCACAGTCAAGTTTAGATGAGTCAGTCTGTAATTTTCAGTTTATAGCTTTAATTTTAAACAGGGGTATCACGTTAGCGATTTTCCAGTCCTCTGGGAATCTCCATGATTCCAGAGATTCCTGAAAGATCACGACCAACGCCTTCCCTGTCTCATCAGCTATCTGCCTTAGAAATCTGGAGTGGAGTCCATCTGGTCCAGGTGATTAACTGACCTTCAGGCCATTCAGTTTTCCCAGCATCTTCTCCTTGGTGATGGCCACCTTACTCAGATCTGTCCACTAAGGCTTTTCAATGTTTGGGATATTACTCGTGTTTTCAACCGTGAAGACTGACACGAAGTAATTTTCAGCTCCTCAGCCATTTCCTCATTCCATATTACTATCGCTCCTGTGTCAGTTTCTAGCGATCAGATGCCCATTCTTGCCTCTCGTTTGCCCTTTATGTATCGAAAGACGCTCTTGCAGTCTTTATTTACATGACTGGCTTGCTTACCTCATATTTAACTTTCTCACTACTTATTTCTTTTTATTTTGCTCTCTGTTGGTCTTTGCAAGTGTTACGACATGGGAGTGAACGCCTCTGCTAATTAAACCAAACACCCTGAAAAGCTCACCTCACCTCGAAATTTATTAGAATATGAGTGACAGAGAACTCCCAAATTCCACTATTTAAAGAAAATAACGCCAATTTATTTTTAATGGTAAAAGTGAACATTACACAACAACTATTTACAACTTTAACCAACCCACCACCCACAACTGCCCCAAATCTCTAACAATATGCTGTTTCAATAAGACACTTATGAAGATAACATCAACTTAATTTCAAAACCACACAGCCACTGCCGTCCTCTGTGACGTCACTCTCCTGACTGCTGAATTCCCTGGGTCGTCGTATTTCTGTTTACTGTGAATCGGTTTCAGATGAAAAAATATATATGATTAGTGAGTATTTCCTAATTTCTTACGGAGCAAGATAGTTGATCCTCAGGCTTCTTCCGTCTAGATGGCATCTGCTCTCTCCCTTATTTTCGAAATCTTCGCATTTTAATGTCCCCAGCATCAAATTGTCTCACTGGGTCAATGTTGGCAAAACAATAAATTCAATCACGATTTGCTTTCATTGACAGAGAGAGTGAAGGAAAGAGAGTGTTGCATGCAAAAGTGAGAGTAGTGTAGCAAGAGCCTTTTTCGGGGGCAGGTGTTGTAACAGATATACAGAGAGTGTGAGGGAGTAGAGAGAATAGGGAGACATTTGTCCTGGCAGAGCGGGGAAGGTTATTGATGCTGGTCCTGTATTGATGGGCATTTCTTCAGATCATCTCACCATTGGGGTGAGCCTCTCTCTCTCGGCGGAGCAGGTAACGGCTGTTTGGGGGTGTTTTTTTAAGTCACGGTATAGTCCAGTTATTGTTTTTTTTAACGGCTAAAATTTAAAGTTTTTTTAAGCGCTGAGAGGACCCGGAAGCTGGTGTAGCGCTAGGTTACCCGGGAAGGTTTTTTCTTATAAAAGTGCGCAGGCGAGGAACCCGAGGCACTACAGGGGTAGAGCCTCCCACCCGCCCTCCTCCTCTAACCTAATAATAATACCCATTGTGACAAGCAGGTAAGTGCTGCATTTTGCTTGTTTGTTTCTTTATATCTAGTTTTGTAAGTTTCTCTTTTAGAGGGATGGCAGCGAAGGCAGTGCAATGTTCCTCTTGCAACATGTATGAGGTGAGGGAAGCCATTAGCGTCCTCCTGATTACACTTTCGGGAAGTGCACCCATCTCCAGCTCCTCCAAGACCGTGTTAGGGAACTGGAGCTGGAGTTGGATGAACTGCGGATCATTCGGGAGGCAGAGGTGGTCATAGATCAGAGTTTAGGGAAGTAGTTACTCCGAAAGTTATAGACAGATGGGTGACAGTGAGGGGGAGTGGGAGGAAGCAGCCAGTGCAGGGACCCCCGGCGGTCATTCCCCTCAAGAACAAGTATACCGTTTTGGATACTTGTGGGGTGATGACTTACCAGGGGTAAGCAACGAGGTTCAGGCCTCTGGCACGGAGCCTGTCTCCGTTGCTCAGAAGGGAAGGGCGGAGAAAGGTAGAGCGATAGTTATTGGGGACTCAATAGTGAGGGGCACAGATAGGCGGTTTTGCGGGGGCGATGGAGACTCACGATTGGTATGTTGCCTCCCAGGTGCAAGGGTACGTGATGTCTCTGATCGTGTTTTCCGGGTCCTCAACGGGGAGGGGGAGCAGCCCCAGATCGTGGTCCACGTTGGCAGCAACGACATAGGTAGGAAGAGAGGTGAGGATGTTAGACAGGCTTTTAGGGAGCTAGGTTGGAAGCTCAGAGCTGGAACGAACAGAGTCGTTGTCTCTGGTTTGTTACCCGTGCCACGTGATAGAGGGTCGAGGAATAGCGAGAGAGAAGAGTTAAATGCGTGGCTACAGGGATGGTGCAGGAGGGAGGGATTCCGGTTTCTGGACAACTGGGGTTCTTTCTGGGGAAGGTGGGCCCTCTATCAACAGGATGGTCTACACCTGAACCTGAGGGGCACCAGTATCCTTGGGGGGAGGTTTGCTAGTGCTCTTTGGGAGGGTTTAAACTAACTCTGCAGGGGCATGGGAACCTGGACTGTAGCTTTAGGGTACAGGACCTTGAGTGTAGGGAGGTTAGGAACATGGCATCGATCTCGAAGGAGGGTGCCTGTAAACAGGAAGGTGGCTTGAAGTGTGTATACTTCAATGCCAGAAGTATAAGAATGCCAGAAGTCGGTGAGCTTACAGCATGGGTTGGTACCTGGGACTTCGATGTTGTGGTCATTACAGAGACGTAGGTAGAACAGGGACAGGAATGGCTGTTGCAGGTTCCAGGGTTTAAATGTTTTAGTAGGGTCAGAGATGGGGGTAAAAGAGGGGGAGGTGTGGCATTGCTTGTCAAGGATAGTATTACAGCAGTAGAAAGGGTGATGGAGGAAGACTTGCCATCTGAGGTAGTGTGAGCAGAGGTTAGAAATAGGAAAGGTGAGGTCACCCTGTTAGGAGTTTTCTACAGGCCTCCTAATAGTCCGAGAGAAGTAGAGGAAAGTATTGCGAGGATGATTCAGGAGAAAAGTGAAAGTAGCAGGGTGGTTGTTATGGGGGACTTTAACTTCCCAGATATTGACGGGGAAAGCTTTGGCTCGAGTTCGTTAGATGGGTTGGTGTTTGTCCAATGTGTGCAGGAGGGTTTCCAAACACAATATGTAGACAGGACAACAAGAGGTGAGGCTATACTGGATTTGGTTCTAAGTAATGAACCAGGCCAGGTGTTAGACTTGGAGGTAGGTGAGCACTTCGGGGGCAGTGACCACAACTCGGTGACTTTTCATCTAGTGATGGAGAGGGATAAGTGTGCACTGCAGGGCAACAGTTATAGCTGGGGGCAGGGAAATTATGATGCGGTGAGGCATGACTTAGGATGCGTGGATTGGAAAAATAGGCTTCAAGTGAAGAACACAAATGATATGTGGAGATTGTTCAAGGAACAGCGAATGGGTGTCCTTGATAAGTATGTACCAGTCAGGCAGGGAGGAAAGGGTCTTGTGAGGGAGCCGTGTTTTAATAAGGAATTGGAATCCCTTGTGAAAGGGAAGAGGACGGCCTATGTAAAGATGAGGTGCAAAGGTTCAGTTGGGGCGATTGAGAGTTATAAGGTAGCCAGGAAGGATCTAAAGAGAGAGCTAAGAGCAGCGAGAATGGGACATGAAAAGTCTTTAGTTGGTAGGATTAGGGAAAACCCAAAGGCTTTCAATAGGTACCTCAGGAGTTAAAGGATGACTAGGGTAGGTATCGGTCCAGTCAAGGATAGTAGTGGGAAGTTGTGTGTGGAGGCGGAGGAGATTGGTGAGACACTAAATCAATACTTTTTGTCAGTATTCACTCAGGAACAGGACATTGTTGCCGATGTGATTATTGAGTAACAAGTGATTAGAATGGATGGCCTTGAGGTACGTCGGGAAGAGGTCTGGGGAATACTGGAAAGTATGAAAATAGGTAAGTCCCCTGGGCCTGATGGCATTTATCCTAGGATCCTCTGGGAAGCTAGGGAAGACATAGAGGAGCCATTGGCCTTGATTTTTATGTCGTCGTTGTACACGGGATTAGTGCCAGAAGACTGGAGGATAGCGAATGTGGTCCCCTTGTTCAAGAAGGGGAGCAGGGATAGCCCGAGTAATTATCGGCCAGTGAGTCTCACTTCTGTTGTGGGCAAAGTCTTAGAGAGAATTGTCAGGGATAGGATTTATGAACATCTGGATAGGAATAATGTGATCAAGGATGGTCAGCATGGTTTTGTGAACGGCAGGTCGTGCCTCACAAACCTTATTGAATTCTTTGAGAAGGTGACCAAGGAAGTGGACGAGGGTAAAGCAGTGGATGTAGTGCATATGGATTTTAGCAAGGCGTTCGATAAGGTACCCCATGGGAGGCTAATCCAAAAACTACGGAGGTATGGCAGTGAGGGTGCATTGGAGGTTTGAATTAGGAATTGGCTGGCTGGAAGGAGACAGAGGGTAGTCGTTGATGGTATAGGTTCATCTTGGAGCGCAGTTACTAGCGGTGTTCCACAAGGATCTGTTTTGGGACCATTGCTGTTTGTCATTTTTAGAAATGACCTGGAGGAGGGGCTTGAAGGCTGGGTGAGCATGTTTGCGGATAACACGAATGTCGGTGGAGTTGTCGACAGTGAAGAAGGATGTGGCAGGTTACAGCGCGATATAGATAAGTTGCAGAGCTGAGCAGTAAGGTGGGAAATGGAATTCAATGTAGCTAAGTGTAAAGTCATTCACTTTGGTAGGAGTAACAAGAAGATGGATCACTGGGCTAATGGTAGACTACTTGGTAGTGTGGATGAGCAGAGGGATCTTGGTGTCCATGTACACAGATGTTTGAAAGTTGCCACCCAGGTAAATAGTGCTGTGAAGAAGGCATATGGTGTACTGGGCTTTATTGGAAGAGGAATTGAGTTCCAGAGTCCTGAGGTCATGTTGCTGTTATATAAGACTCTGGTGCGGCCTCATCTGGAGTATTGTGCGCAGTTTTGGTTGCCATACTATAGGAAGGATGTGGAGGCATTGGAACGAGTGCAGAGGAGGTTTACCAGGATGTTGCCTGGTATGGTTGGAAGATCGCATGTGGAAAGGCTGAGGCACTTGGGACTTTCCTCATTGGAGAAAAGAAGGTTTCGGGGAGATTTGATAGAGGTGTACAAGATGATTAGGGGTTTAGATAGGGTTGACAGTGAGAATCTTTTTCCGCGTATGGAGTCAGCTGTTACGAGGGGACACAGCTTTAAATTAAGGGGTGGTAGGTATAGGACAGATGTAAGGGGTAGATCTTTTACTCAGCGGGTTGTGAGTTCATGGAATGCCCTGCCAGTAGCAGTGGTGGACTCTCCGTCTTTATGGTCATTTAAGCATGCATTGGACAAGCATATGGAGGTTATTGGGCTAGTGTAGGTTAGGTAGGATTTGGTCGGCGCAACATCGAGGGCCGAAGGGCCTGTACTGCGCTGTATTTTTCTATCTTCTATGTTCTATGTTCCCCAATGTCTTGTCCACGTCTATCACTAATAACACCACAGAGCACATCCCTCAGTTTCTCCAGAATATGTTTGCGTGAATCTTGCAAACAACAAGGAGGAACAAACATTCGTGCCTTTCATATCTATACCAAAACTGTTGTACATCCGATTCTCTGAAAATTAGATATGCAAATATCGTGGGTGCTACAGTAATACTGGATGATCTAAAATTGCATCTTAACTGCGTTAACTAGATGATTGCTAATGCTGTGAAAAATCAATTTCATGTGTATATGAGGTAGGTTGAAGATTATGTTGTGTACTAAAGTAGAGAGCAGGTTATTTTGGGCGTGTTGTTGTGTGGTCAGAAGGACTCATTACTTCCCGTGCTCTGAGGCAGCTATTGGGCAATCCTGACATGAATAGGTAGCATTTTACACGGCGCCTGCAAGCTATATAGAATTTTTGAACATTACACTTAAATATCATGGAAACCCGAAGGCTAGAGGGTCAAGTGAATTGAAAAAATACAATATGACACTTAGTGTGAGAAAAACATTGGCTGGTAGTCATAGAAACACTGTAAAGTCTGAAAAATACGTACATATCACTGAGTTAGACACCAACGAAAGGGAAGGTGACTCATCAATGGTTTACGTAAGAAATTAACGATTGCATTAAATCTAAGGAAGCAGCTTCAGAAGAATTCCAGATATTATGCAAACCTGAACATACAGAGAGATTTACTTTTCTGAAAACAAGGACGAAGAAAGTGTTAAGGAAATCAAAAAGAACATGAATACAAACAAACAGGAAACACAAAGACTGCTTAAATCTCCGATCCATATACCAAAGAAAACAAAAGTAAGGCCAAATGTGGAAATTTGTAAGGTATAGGAGAATTTATTGTGGGGAACAAGGAAATGGCAGAGAAACTAACCAGCTACTTTGCATCTGTCCTCATGGAGAAAGCGCCAGGAAATCTCTGTGTAAAGCAGGTGATGACAATCGACTTATGGAACTAAAGACATAAAGTCCATTCATATCAGCAACAAGGTAGTACTTGAATATGGAGCTAGATTGATCATTGCTAAGTCTGATGGCCCAGATATACTTCATATCAATATACCAGAAATAAAACAGCATATTTATTGAACTGCCGGTGACTGTGTTTTATTTTCTTGCAGATCCAGCCATTGTAGATAACTGAAAGGTAGTAAACATGTCCCATCTATGTACACAGGGAAGAAGTGATAATGTGGAGGACTGCAGACCAATTAATTTGACATATGTATGGAAAGAGTTGAAATCCATGATTTTCAGATGTGATATTGGGGACATCGAACTGAACAGCAAAATTTCAGAGAATCACAATCCATTTCCGACAGAAATCATGCCTGACAAACTTCGGAATTATTTTAAGTTATTTCTTGCAGCATCGACCACAGACAACCAGTGTAAATAGTGTATTTGGATTTTCAGAAGTCTGGGCGGGCGGGAAAAATTTCTGGCTGTAACAGCTGCTCCTCTTTTTGAGGAATTTTAGGTGTTAGAGGTGATTTCCTCGAATTCCAGAAGCAGCAATTACTGTTTTGTATGCTCTTGCATTGTTTTGGAACTTTGGGAAAAAGAAAGTCAAAGAAACAGCAGTTTTAAGAGGGAAAAGAACGGACAAAGGAAGCACATGGTGAGGGGAAGAAACCGACAGGACGGCGTCCCTGCAGAGTTACTGCCTTTGCTGTTTGAATTCATGTATCGCTGGATATCGGAGTGCCTCTAGGAAAATTAACAAACAGTGAAATTTACAACTGGTTTGAAGGAACTGTTTGAGCAAAGTTCCTAGCCAGATAGTGGATTGTTTTAAATGTGTCCTACCGAAAGTCTGCAGAAGTAAGTAGAGTGGGTTATTCCTTAATTATATATTTTTGAGAAATGTCTTTTGATTAATCTTAAAATATAAGCCATAAATATTAATATTCCTCTACAAAACAGTGTTTTGTAGAGGAATAAGACAGTTTTCTTTTTCTGGGTCTGTAGATTGTGAAGGAGCACACTTGCCCTTAGTCGAATCATATGCGCGTTTTGTCAGATGTGGGAGTTTAAGGAGGATTTAAGGGTTACTGCGGATTATATCTGCAATAAATGCTTCTGGTTGCGAATCCTATCAGATCGAATGGACCGGTTGGAGAGACAGTTTAAGACAATGAAGAATTGGTAACAGCAACAGTATGTGATAGATGGCAGTTATAGGAAGGGGGGGAAGTCTCAGATACAGTTACATAGATGGGTTGACTCCAAGAAAGGCAAGATAATGAAGTAGCTAGTGCAGGAGTCTTCTGGGGCTGTCCCCATTTCAAACAAATATGCTGTTTTGGAAAATGTAGCGGGTGATGGATTCACACAGGAACGTAGCACACACAGGCAAGTTTGTGGTATGGAGACTGGCTCTAATGCAACAAGGGATACGTCGGATTCCACGTGGTCAATTGTGTTAGGGGACACGCTAGTCTGAGGTACTCACAGACGTTTCTGTGGACTGCACAGCGAAATAAGCAGATTGGTGTGTTGCTTCCCTGGTGCCCAGGATCAAGGATGTCTCAGAAAGGATGCAGAATGTTCTCACGTGGGAGAGGGTCCAGCAAGAAGTCATTGTCCAAATTGGAACCAACGACATAGGAAGGGAAATGTTTGAGATTATGGACGGAGATTGCAGGGTGATAGGCAGAAATTTAAAAAGGAATTCCTTGAGAGTAGTCATATCTGGATTACTCCCGGCGCTCTGAGCTAGTAAGGGCAGAAATAGAGGGATAGAGTAGATGAATGCATGGCTGTGGAGCTGGTGTATGGGAGAAGTATTCCCATTTTTGGATCACTGGAATCTCTTTTGAGGGAGAAGGAACCTGTACCAGAAGGACGGATTGCACCTAAATTGGAAGCGGACGAATATACTGGCAGGGAGATTTGCGAGAGCTGCTCGGGAGGATTTAAACTAGTAAGGGGGTGGGGGTGGTGCTGGGGGCAGGGGGATAGTGAGGAAATAGATCAATCTGAGATTGGTATAATTGAGAACATTAACGAGTCAAAGAGTCAGGGCAGGCAGGAACAAGGTAGGACTAATAAAGTAAACCGCATTTATTTCAATGCAAAGGGGCCGAACAGGGAAGGCAGATGAACTCAGGCATGGTTAGGAACATGGGACTGGGATATCATAGCAGTTACAGAAACATGGCTCAGGGATGGGCAAGGCTGGCAGCTAAATGTTCCAGTACACAAATGTTACAGGAAAGATAGAAAGGGAGGCAGGACAGGAGGGGGGGTGGAGTTTTTGATTAGGGATAGCATTACAGCTGTACTGAGGGAGGATATTCGTGGAAATACATCCTGGGAAGTTATTTGGATAGAACTGAGGAATAAGAACGGGATGATCACCTTATTGGGATTGTATTATAGACTACTTAATAGTCAGAGGGAAACTGAAACAAACTTGTAAGGAGATCTCAGCTATCTGTAAGAAAGTAGGGTGATTATGGGAGGAGATTTTAACTTTCCAAACATAGACTGGGACTGCCATAGCGTTAAGAGTCTAGATGGAGAGGAATTTATGAAGTGTGTACAAGAAAATTTTCTGATTCAGTCTGTGGATGAACCTACTCAGGAAGGTGCAAAACTTGACCCACTCTGGGGAAATAAAGCAGGGCAGGTGACTGAGCTGTCAGTGGAGGTGCACCTTGGCGCCAGCTACCATAATTATATTAGATTTAAAATGATTATGGAAAAGGATAGACCAGATCTTAAAGTTGAAGTTCTAAATTGGTGAAAGGCCAATTTTGACAGTATTTCGCAAGAACTTTCAAAACCTGATTGGGGGCAGATGGTCACAGGGAAATGGACGGCTGAATAATGGGAAGCCTTCAGAAATGTGAGAACAAGAGAAAGTTTATTCCTATTAGGATGAAAAGAAATGCTGGTAGTATAGGGATTGCTGGCTAACTAAAGGGTTTGATTAATAAAAAGAAGGAAGCATATGTCAGGATAGATCGAACAAATCCTTAGAGTATAAAGGCAGTAGGACTATACTTAAGAGGGAATCAGGAGGGCAAAAAGGGGACATGAGATAGCTTTAGCAAGTAGAATTAAGGAGACTCCAAAGGGTTTTTAACAAAAGCATTAAGGACAAAATCATAACTAGGGAGAGAATAGAGCTCCTCAATGATCAGCAAGGCAGCCCTTGTGTGGAGCTGCAGGAAATGGGGGAGTAACTAAACGAGTATTTTGCATCAGTAGTTACAGTGGAAACGGATATGGAAGATACAGAATGTCAGGAAATAGATGGTTACACGTTGAAAAATGTATATATTACAGAGGAGGAAGTGCTGGATGTCTTGAAACGTGTAAACGTGGATAAATCCCCAGCACCCGAACAGGTGTACCATAGAACTCTGTGGGAAGCAAGAGAAGTGATTGCTGGGCTTCCTGCTGAGACGTTTGTACCGTTGATAGTCACAGGAGAGGTGCCAGAAGACTGGAGTTTGGCAAACGCGGTGCCACTGTTTAAGCAGGGTGGTACGGACAAGCCATGGAACTATAGGCCAGTGAGCCTGATGTCGGTGGTGAGCAAGATGTTGAAGGGAATCCTGAAGGACAGGATGTACATGCATTTGGAAAGACAAGGACTGATTAGGGATAGTCAACATGGCTTTGTGCATGGGAAATCATATCTCACAATCTTGATTGAGTTTTTTGAAGAAATAACGAAGAGGGCAGAGCAGTAGATGTGAGCTATATGGACTTCAGTAACGCGTTCGACAAGATTCTCCATGGGAGACTTGTTAGCAAGGTTAAATCTCACGGAATACAGGGACAACTAGCCATTTGGATACAGAATTGGCTCAAAGGTTGAAGTCAGAGAGTGGAGGTGGAGGGTTGCTTTTCAGACTGGAGGCCTGTGACCAGTGGAGTACCACAAGGATCAGTGCTGGGCCCTCTATTTTTTATTATTTACATAAATACTTTGGATGCGAGCATAAGAGGTATCGTTAGTAAGGTTGCAGATGACAACAAAAGTGGAGGTGTCGTGGACAGCGAAGAGGGTTACCTCAGAGAACAATAGGATCTTGATCAGATGGGCCAATGGGCTGAGAAGTGGCAGATGGAGTTTAATTCAAATAAATGCGAGGTGCTGCATTTTGGGAAAGCAAATTTTAGCAGGACTTATGCACTTAATGGTCAGGCCCTGGGGATTGTTGCTGAACAAAGAGACCTTGCAGTGCAGGTTCATGGCTCCTTGAAAGTGGAGTCGCAGGTAGGTAGGATAGTTTAGGCGACGTTTGGTATGCTTTCCTTTATTGGTTACAGTATTGAGTATTGGAGTTGGGAGGTCATGTTGCAGCTGTACGGGAAACTGGTTAGGCCACTGTTGCAATATTGCGTGGAATTCTGGTTTCCTTCCTATCAGAAATATGTTATGAAAATTGAAAGGGTTCAGGAAAGATTTACAAGGATGTTGACAGGGTTGGAGGATTTGAGGTATAAGGAGAGGCTGTACAGGCTGGGGCTGTTTTCCCTTGAGTGTTGGAGGCTGAAGGGTGCCCTTCTCGAGATGTAAAAAATTGTGAAGGGCAAGGACAGGATAAAGGGATAAAGTCTTTTCCCTGGTGTCAGGGAGTCCAGAACTAAAGGGCATAGGTATAGGGTGAGAGGAGAAAGATGTTGGGCGGCACGGTGGCACAGTGTTTAGCAATACTCTCTCACAACGCCAGAGATTCCGCTTCAATTCCTGCTTCAGGCTGTGTGGACTCTCTATGTGGACTTTGCACATTCTCCCTATGTCTGCGTGGGTTTCCTCCCACAATCCAAAAATGGGTAGGCTAGGTGAATTGGCTATGCTAAATTGCCAGTAGTATTAGGTTAAGGGGTAAATGTAGGGGTTTTGGTGGGTCGGTGTGGACATGTTTGCACTCTATTAAAAATCTAAACGTAAAAGAGAGCTAAGGGGCAACTTTTTCATACAGACGGTGGTACATGTATGGAATGAGCTGCCAGAGGATGTGGTGGAGGCTTGTACAATTGCAGCATTTAAAAGGCATTTGGATGGTTATATGAATAGGAAGGTTTCGAGGGATATGGGCCAGGTGCGGGCAGGTGGGATTAGATTGGGTTGGGATATCTGCTAGACATGGACGGATTGGACTAAAGGGTCTGTTTCCATACTGTACATCTCTATGACTCTATAACTCACAGAGTGAGTTCGTAAATGCAATTAGTGTGAATGGTATTTGGTGCAATACATGTAATTGGAAAGTTAAAGTTAGGTTGGAGTTTGTTTAAGGGACTCGGAATAGAGAGATAAAGACATCATGAAGCAGTTGCATCGAGTGTTGGTGAGAGTGTACCTGAGGTATTGAGTGCAGTGTCGGTGACCTAATCTAAGAAAGATTACACTGATCACAGAGGACGTGCAATGGACATTCTCCAGATTATTTCCTGAGATGACAAGATTTTCTGATGGAGAGAGTTGTCTTGCGACCTCTCCAGTTTCAAAGCATGAGAGGTGATCGCAGTGAAATTTCAAAAATCTATGCTACATGTGATGAGGTGGAAATAACAGGATGTTTCTCTACCTGTCTACTCTATATTTAAGGCAAATGATGACAGGATAAGGGATATGCCATTTAAGACCGTAATAAGGAGGAAATTCTTCCCTCAGACGGGACTGACTAACATAGGGGCAGGGCAAGATTAAGAGAATCACCAGATATTCTTCACGTATATCAAGTGGAACAGAACAACCAGGGAACATGTAGGGCCTATTAGTGACTTGCCAAGTTGTATCCAAACTCAACTTCATGGTAGAAGGCTGTTTGTGTGACTGGAGCCCAATTTCCCCTGGTGTACCACAGAGATCAGCGCTGTGTCCCTTATTATTTGTGGTATTCAGAAGAGAAGTGAATGTGAAGTGGGTAGGGGGAGTGTGATAAGTAAGTTTGTGTTTGACACAAAGATTAGCCGGGTGGTTGGCAGTGAGGAGAAAGGTCTTATGTTACGGGAAGATACAGATGGAATTGTCAGATGGTCAGATCAATGGCAGATGGAATGTAACTCTGATAAATATGAGGTGATAAACTTTGGAAGAAGGAACCAGACAGGGGAGTACTCAAAGAATGGCACCACACTAGGAAGCTCAGAGCGTGCTTCTCCACACATCCCTGAATGTGACTGGATATGATAATTGATGAGTTCAGCATGACTGTAGATAAAGCTTTTATTCATTGACCCAATGCCATACGAGTTTTATATGGCACTTTGGTTAGGCGAAATGAGATATTGTGTGCAGTTCTGGGAGCCACATTATAGGAAGGATATGATTGTACTGGATGAGGTTCAGAGGAGATTCACCAGGATGTTCCTTGGGATGGAGCATATGGGCTGTGGAGAGAGGCTGGGTAAGCTCGAGTTATTTATTTTGGAGCAGAGGAAGTTGAGTGGGTAAGTAATTCAGGTTTAAGATTACAAGAGGCAAGGACAAGGTGAATAGACAACAGCTGTTCTTTTTAGTCAAACTTTCAGCTTCCTTTCAGTCTGAATCCAGGGAATGTAGAATGGAGAACAGAGAAACATGACACAGCTACTTCACTTCTGTCTTCACAGAAAAATACATAAACAAAGCCTTCCCAGCAATAGGAGAAAATCTGAGTCTGATGTGAAAATGATGTCGAATGAAATTAGTAATCAAACTAATTTGGAGAAATTATTGGAACTGAAAATAATGGGCATAGAAAAAAATCAACACACATTGATGAAATTGGAAACATATTTGAGAAACTGACTGGTAGATTAATTACAGAAAAAAAAACAATAGAGGCACTGAACTTGGATTTTCAGCAAGAATTTTAATAGAGTCCCAAGCCTAGTGTGCAAAGTAAAAACACATGGGATAGGGGGTAATATATGAACATCGTGTTAAAATGGGAGTGTTGACAGGAAACAATGAGGAGGAATAAATGGATGGTTTCCAGTTTGGAAGGCTCATGAGACATCGCAATGATTGGTGATGGGGCGACAGATATTCACAATACATCCCAAATATCTCCTTGAGGGAATCAAATGCAAAGTTTCCAAGTCTGCTGATTGAATTAGATTTTAAAAATTGAGGAGGATGTGAAAAAAACTTTAAGGTGATTGAAACAAATGGAGTGAATGAATAAGTTTGTGGCAGATGAAGAACATTTGGATAGATGTGATTTTGTCCACTTTGTTGGGAAAAACTAAAATGCCAGCCAACCATTGGAAAAGGAGGTGGTTGAGAAATGTCGATCTATAAAGGGAACTGTACTTTTCTCCTGTTATTGTTTGGACAGACATCTGAGTTCCATGCAGGGCAGTTAGTTCTGAAGACAGAGGCCAATACAGGGAATACATTGGCACACAGACCAGTTTACGCAGACCCACCAAGTGGGGAGCTGTAACATTGAAAATGATCTCGGATCTCCCTGTACATCAGTCACTGAAAGCAAGATTGCAGGAGCAGAAAACAGTCAGGAAGATAAATGGGGTGTTGACCCTCATTTCAGGTGGACTTGAGTCCAGCAGTAAGGGTGTCTCAGTGCAGCTGTACAGGCCCTTGGTGAAACCTCAACTCGAACATTGTGCAGTTTTGGTCTCCGTACCTCATAAAGAACAAACCTGACATTGAGGGAGTGCAACGAAGGATGATCAGACTGATCTCTGGGATGACAGACTTTTTGTGGAGCAGAGTTTGGGGCGACTGAGCCTGTATTCCATGGGGTTTAGGAAAATGAGTGGAGATCTCAGTAAGATATATAAAACACTGACAGGGTGAGATAGATTGGAAGCAGTGATGATAATTCCCCTGGTTGGCACGTCTAAAACAAGGGGCCACGGTATTAGGTACAGACCGGTTACATTGCATTTAGATAAGACTAAATGTCTGCACTCAGAGACTGGTGAACCTGGGAATTATCTCTCACATAAGGCTGTGGAAGACAAAGCACTAAAGACTAATAAGGATGTCTAGACACCGAAAGGATGGGGGAGAGAGCAGGAGTATGGTGTAGAAATAAAGGATCAGCCAACATTGTATTGAATTGGATAGCAAACTCGACAGACCAACGGGACTACCGCAGTTCCTATTTTGTAGTTTAACAAGGTTAATCACATTAAGGGATGTGTACAGTGTGTGGGGAAAGTGCATTGAGGAGATGTTCAGACATTAACTAGAATGGGGCAGGCTCAATGTGCTGTATGGCCTATTACATTCCCGATGTTTCTGTGCGGTCTGTAGGAAAGCTCTGTAAATGTAGTCACAAGTTCACAGATGTTAGGAAGGAGGTCTCTGCAGGGTCAACATGACTGTGTTTCCAGTTCCCTTTTCCATACCGAGGCTGGGGCTGGGTGTTCGGTCAGGTTTTATCCTTTAAGACCTCGGAGCAGTTTGATACAATAGAGTGTCTTGCTTGGCTTTTTCAGAGACCATTGAAGAGTTTATCACATGTCTGTGTGTCTGGAGTCACGTTTCGGCCAGACCAGGAAAGCACGGGAGATTCACTTCCTGAAAGTACATTGGAAAAGCAAATTGGTGTTAACAATCGACATTGGCTTCAGGCTCACTGTTACTGACACCAGATTTGAGATCTCGATATTTTATTAATTGTTTTTAATTTCCACCAGCTGTCAGAGCATTAGCCTGGTCTGGATTAGTAATCCAGTGACATTACCACAACAGCACCATCTCCACATGGGGACTATCAGAAACCACACTGAGCGAATTTTGGCTGTGCTGCTTGGCAGCTCTATCAAAAATAACTCCCAATTTGGCTATCGTGATGGGACTGAGGGGGTGTAATTGGTCAGATTGTAATTATTCCCGTTTAGGAACTGGACATAGCTGAGCAATTTTCCACATTGCCAGGGAGATGTCAGAGTTGGAGCTGGAATGAAGCAACTTCCCCAGAGACACGGCTTGTTGTGCAGCACAAGTCTTCAGTCCTATTGCAGGAATGGGGTCAGGGCCCACTGCCTTTGCCGTGTCTACTGTGTTCAGCTGTTTCTTCATGTCACGGGCAGCGAATCGAATTGGTTGAAGACTGCCATCTGTGATTCTGTGGGCATCATGATGACGGTGAATTGAATCATCGACTCAACACCCTAGCTAGGATGGTACAGATACTATTTCCTTCTTTTTTACACTGATGTGCAGAGCTGATCCATTGATAGAATGGGAATAATTGTGGAGCCCACTCCACCAGTTCGTTGTTTAATCGTCTATCACGATTTTCGGCCGGATGTGGCAGGCTGCAGAGGTTTAATCTGGGTGTGTTGACACTGTGACAATTTCTCTCTCTCGATCATATGATTTGGTTTCATTTGATTTGATAGGATTCATTGTCGACTGTATGTAAGTAGAGTGAAACTCTTTGTTTATACACAGTTCTGGCAGATCATAGTGAGAGTTGGAACTACTTTTTTTTTAGAGACATGGAGTGGCCAAAATTTAAAAGTCTACTTCAGCTGTCTGTTTTTGAAGAGCCACAAAATAACCAGAAATTAAAATAGATTGTTTCAGCATTAGTGAAAAAAGTAGCTTTGAGAAGGAAATAATTCTAAAGGCCAAAGAAAGGATAATCTGATTCGCAAGATTCTGAAACATGGCAACATAGTGATAAAGCAAGTTCTTGCTTTGACAAATTGATGATTTTTTAACAAAACACAGATGAAATAATGAAATTGTAGCACAAAAACTTTGAAGAATCACTACAAAAGGTAACTTATTCTGATCTCAGTAAGGATTCTTTTCATCCACAAAAACAGCAACTCAAGTTATCTTTCAGAAGCAAGCTACGCCATTGAAACTGTTTACAATAGTAATAAATTCCAGTTAAATATTTGGTAAATAATTATGGACACAGATTTCAACGTAATTATAAAACCTTAACGAGATGCCTCGCATGTCTTGTCTAATTCGCTAAGAAAAAGGTTAACAGTAGAAATACTAATAATATTACGAATTTTGTATCAGAATCAACTTTTTAATGTAAAATGTGATAATGGAATTTGATAAGAGATAGCCTACCCATTAGAGAATAGAATTTATGCAATCCTTCAAAATAAACAATGAGGGGTACGACTAAAAAGAGCACAGCCCCAAACCTTGGAATGCATTATAGAAAGATCCCAACGACTAGAGATAACCACAATCGTTGAACATCCGAAACAAATAAGAAGCTCGGGGCTGTCCATGCGACTTTCCATCATTGATCAGTTGTTTTCCAAGATTGGTTCTGCAGAAAGGGAGTGGAGGGTACACTGACAAAGTTGTGTACGATCATTGCAACACAGAATGTATAAAAATACTGTCTTTTTACTGCAAAATCGAAGTGTGTCATTGATTTGCCTCTGATCTGATCTAAAGATTAAGGAAACGATTGTCTTCTCATGTCAAAGCCAGATTCGAGAAAGACCCTTTGGTATTCTCCCAGCATTAACCAGGTTTTGCTTGAATTAAAGTCCATTCCGTGCCTGTGTCCTGTCTGCCTCCAGATTCTTTGACCCTAGCTGGGAAATCTCGCTCCTCCAATAAGCAAGGACATACAGGTCATAGGGTAAAGGAAAAACTTAGACTGAGGCATACAGGCTACACCAGAAAGGGCATGCAATAGGCAACATCAATGTGAGCAAGATGAGCATTATTTGAAGTTAGAGAGTCCATTCCTCAGTTTAATAATGGGCTGGGAAGATGCTGTTCATGAGCCGCTGGTTTGTGTGTTCAAGTTTCTGTATTGTCTGCATGATGGAAGAGATTGTAGGTGATCCAGGGTGAGATGGATCTTTGATTATGTTGTCAGCCTTTCCGCAGCAGTGAGCTGTGTAAATGGAGACAATGGATAGGGAGTTGGTTTCCGTGATGGCATGGGCCGTGCACACAACCTTCTGTTATTTCTCTTACTGTCCTGGGCAGGGCTGTGGCCACACCAGGTCATTATGCACACAGATAGTTTGCTCTCAGTGGTGCATTTGGAGACATTGATGAGGGTCCTTGTGGACATGTTAAATGTCCTGAGCAGCCAGAGAAAGAAGAGGCGTTCTTGTGCCATCTGGACTGTCACATCTCAATGCGAAGTCGGTTATCGTCACTTCAAGCAACTTAATGCTTCCCACTCTTTCAACTTCAGTTCCATTGATGCAGGTGGGGGCATGTTCTCCTCATTTCTTTCTGAAGTCATTGATCAGTTGGTTAGTTCTGCCGACGTTGAAAGAGAGGATGGTCTCAGTGCAGCACATCACCAAGTCCTCCATTTCCGTTCTGTATTTTGACTTGCCATCATTACGTACCTGCCCTACTATGATGGTGTCATCAGTGAACATGCAGATGGCATTCGTTCAAAATTTGGAAATGCAGTCGTGGGTGTACAGGGGTATAGTAGGGGGCGGAGGACACATCCTTTGGGATTTCAGTGTTGAATGTTAACATGGAAGAGACACCCTTACCTATTTTCACTGATTGTGCACTGTGGTTCAGAAAGCTGAGGATCAAATTTCGAAGGACCGAACCAAGACTAAGGTCAGGGAGTTTGGTGATCAGTCTGAAGGGAACAATGGTGTTGAAGGTGAACCTATGGTCAATGAGCAGGAATCTGACGTGGGTGTTCTTGTTGTCCAGATGTTCCAGGATATGGCACCCGCTATGGACCAATTCCACTGGTAGGAAAATTGGAGGGGATCGAGGCAGGCTGGGAGACAGGAACTGATGTGGGCCATGACGAACTTCTCGAAGCACTTCACTCCTCTCAGTCTCCTGCGCTTTAAAGAGATATGTCCCAGCTTATCCAACCTCTCCCTATGACTCAGACCCTTGAGTCCTGGCAACATCCTTGTAAAGTTCCAGTTTAATACCATCCTTCCTATAGCAAGGTGACCAAAATTGAACACAATGCTGAACTTGGAAATATTTGGAACTGTAAGTTTTACTCTGCTGCCAATTATTATGCTGCTGTGATATTGCTTTTTTTGTGTTATTCTCAAATCTTATTATTCATTGAATCCTCTGACGGCAATCCCCTCGGGTGATCGTTCTGATATTTGAGGCCGCTGTATATCAGAGAACAGGAAGAGATGATGGATGATTGTGCAGTGTGTATCCTTTACTGGACCAGCTCGTCTCTCCAGGCACCTAAAGATTTTATTGTGGGCCGGAGTATCTCAGAATCGTTACATCACAGAAGGAAGCTATTTAGCCCATTGTAGGTCCATGCACATAGAACATTACAGCTCAGTACCTACAACATCCTTCAGCACTGCCGACAGATCCACCGACCTTACTGTCAACCGTAACTTTACTAACTCATCCTTCTATACCCTCATTCAGGTCATTTTCAAAGGGACAAACAACAGTCACTCTAAAGCAGATCCTTGCAGTATACCACTAGTAACTAAACTCCAGGATGAACATTCCCCATCAACTACCACCTTCTGTCTGCTTTCAGCTAACCGATTTGTGATACAAACGCTAAATCACCCACAATTCCATGTCTCTATATTTTCTGGGAGAAAGTAAGGACTGCAGATGTTTGAGATCAGAGTCGAGAGTGTGGCGCTGGAAACACACAGCAGGTCAGGCAACATCCGAGGAGCGAGAAGAAAAGGAAGACTGCAGATGCTGCAGACCTGAAAACTGATTCCTGATGAAAGGCCAACAAGAGAAACATCAACTTGCATGCATCTTGGACGCTGCCTCATCTGTTCTGCTTTTCCAACACCACACTCTCCATATTTTCTTCAATAGCCTACCATGGGGCACCTTATCAAACGCTTCACTGAAATCCACATACCTCACTTTACCCTCATCCACCTGTTTGGTCACCTTCTCAATGAACTCGGGAAGATTTGTGAGGCATGACATACCCTTCACAAAACCTTGTTGACTATTCCTAATCAAATGATTCCTTTTTAGATGATAGCAAATCCTATCTCTTATAATCTTTTCCAACACTTTACCCACAACCAAATTAAGACAAGTATACAATTACCAGGGTTGTCTCTTCTTTTGTTGTCCTCCAGGCTTCTGGCACTATCTCTGTAGACAATGGCGATGTAAAAGTCCGAATGGATGGTTTTCTAAACTCCTCCCTAGCTTCTCAGAGAATCCTAGGATAAATCCCATCTGGCCAGGGGACTTATCTATTTTCACACTCCCCAGAACTGCTAACATCTCCACGTTACAAACTTCAATCCCGTTTGTCTAATCGTCTGTATCTCAGTATTGGCCTCGACAGCATTTTCTTTTTCCATTGTGAATACTGATTCAAATATTAATTTACAGCCTGACCTATCTCCTCAGACTCCACACACAACTTAACACTACTGTCCTTGATTGCCATTAATCTTCATTTGGTCATTCTTTTATTCCTGACATACTGTTAGAAAGCTTGAGGGTTTTCCTGGATCCTACTTGCCAAAGATTTCTCATACTCTCTCTTGGCTATTCTTATCTCTTTCTTGAAGTCCTTCCAGGCTAACTTGTAACTCTCAAGCATCCGAACTGAGCCTTCACGTTTCATCTTTACATAAGTCTCCTTCTTCCTCTTGACAAGATAGTTAACTTCTTCAGTAAACCACAGCAGCCTCACTCGACCACTTCCTCCTTTCCTGACAGGTGTAAACTTATCAAGGACACACAGTAGCTGTTGTTTGAAAACGCTCCACACTTAAATTGTGCCGATCCCCTGCAGTTTCCTTCCCCATCCTATGCATCCTAAAACAATTCCTAATCGCATCAAAATTGCCTTTCCCCCAGCTATAACTCTTGCCCTGCGATAAACACCTGTCCCTTTCCATCGCTAAGGTAAACATAACTGAATTGTGGTCACTATCAGCAAAGTGTTCACCTACCTCCAAATCTAACAACTGGTTTGGTTCATTACTGAGTACCAAATCCAATGTGGCCTCGGCCCTTGTGGGTCTATCTACATACTGTGTCAGAAAACCATTCTGCGCATGCTGGACATAAACTGATCCATATAAAGTAATTGAACTGTAGCGTTTCCAGTCAATATTTGGAAAGTTGAAGTCATCCATAACAACTACGCTGTTACTTTCGCTCCTATCCAGTATCATCTTTGTAATCCATTCTCTACATCTCTGGAACTTTTCAGACGGCAATAGAGAACATTCAACAGGGTGACCTCTCTGTTTTTGTTTCTAACCTCTTCCCATACGACCTCAGTATGCGAGTCCTTATCAAGTATCGTTTCTACCAACGTAATGCTGTCTTTGATTTTCAATGCCTCCCCACCCCAAACCCCACCCCCGCCCCACTGTTAGTACCTTCCTTGTTCTTAATGAAGCATCTAACCCGCGGACCCTACAACAATCAGTACTGTCTCTGCTCGATCCATTTCTCCAAAATGGCCACAACATCAAGCTGCACAACTGCACAATATGGAAACAGGGAGTGATTGGAGGGATGTTAAACGAGGGTGAGTTGGATACATCAGAAGACAGCATGAGGGGTGATAGACAGGAACGGACAGAAAATGGAAGTTTTATTTAAAAATTCTCATGGACTGTAAGGCCTTTATCTATTGCCATACCGTTTGAGCACTGTGCGGACACTGGCTGTGGTCCCAGAGCATTTATCGCTAATAATATCACAGAGCTGAGTTGCTGACAGTTGAACAGAGTGCAAAAGGCCAAGTGATTTTTTTTCTCGACAGTGAGAAGGTGATTTAATTTAAATAGACTGGGTGAACAGCAGCAGGAACTGAGAACTCCCCTCGATACTGAGATACTGCGCCAGAGAATCTCAATGAGGTGGATCACTGACAGAGGGGAAATCAGCATCTCATCTGTAAGCCAAATAATGATTGATAAAGATTGCACACCACTTCTGTGGTTTTGTAATGCACATTTCAATTTATGTAGCTCAATATCATGTGTGTATATTATTTATTTGTATTCCCATAGTTTAGTGTAGACAGAAGATCATTTTGTCCCGGTATTTTGTGTTCAATAAACAAATTTTACTCCTCATTCCTCACTTTAGATGTATGCTTGAATCTGTTCTTCATATGAGTTATAAAGAGTAACATTCCAATACTGATGACTGGGGAATATTATTGTCTCTCCCTCCAGTCTGAACTGCCATGTTCCAAAATTCACTCTGTTTTCTGTCTCCTCCACAATGCCATAATCACACTGTAATTGAAGTCCAGTAAATGACATTTCATCACAGTTCACTGACATCGATAACATCAATAGCACAGGCCTCATCTGCCTCTCCCTGAACCTGGAATAACAATCTGAATTCCATTTGTCACGTTCAATTCTCTGTTAACATATCCATGCCATTGGTCTGTTACAACCCCACGTTTCACAGACACACATTCGCCTCAGATCATGAACTATAAAAATTGTCTCAATGTTTAATTGAAATTATGATGCCTGATCAAAAATTTCAGGATGTGTGTTTCTATTTGTAATCAGAGACGCATGTTTACGTTCTGATAAACTTATGGCATTAGTCCTGCATCCAAGACAGATTGAATGGCTACACTCAATTGATCTACCGGCCTCAAGATTTCTTCCATCACATAGCCCATTCAGAAAATGACACTTTGAATCATTGTTTTGAAATTGAATAAAACAATATTGAATTGAAAGGCGTTGGCTGGAGCTATTTGTTCAGTGACTGTGATTGATGTCAGTCTCCGTGGATCCGAGATGTGTCACTGGAGGGTTTGCCTCTTCTATTAATTAAGGACTCGGTTCAATGTGTTATCCCAGTATGGGCGGGGAGCATCAATGACTGGACTAACAAAGATCAGTAGCTCGAGAGACAGGGGGAGGAGAGATCAGAATCTGAGAACATTAGACTGGAATGTTCCATTAATGGATCAGAATCTGAGAACATTAGACTGGAATATTACAATAACAGAGAGGAGTTTATCCGAGGGACTTTACTACCTTTCTCAGCCTTGGATATCATTAGCATCACGGATCGAAGATATCCTTTGGATTATACAAGGTGGTTACTATCCCATCCTCGCTATAGTTGGTGTTCCTGGTAAGTCATTCCATCAGACCATTAAGCTGAGTGGAACTGAATTGCTGGTCGTATTCAAATTAAAAATTTGGATGCCATCATTTTCAGATCCAGTCAAAAAGTTTATTCCTTACTGATTATAACTAGCAAATTACTATTCACAGCTTACTCAACAATACACGAGGAGAAACCAAACTGTTCTGAATCTCCATTATCTTTTTTCTTCATTCATATTTACATTTCTATATATTCTCCCCACTCACCAATCCTCCCCAAGACCACTATCAGGATATTTCAGTCACCTTCTCAGCCTCAATGCAGCTGCTGAATAATCCATCGTTTGTACCTTTGGTAAATCCAGATATAACCGTTTCAAGTTCCTTCTAACTATGCTTACGTCACAAAATATTTGCACTTGAGCTGGTTAATTTGTCCTCTCCACAGAATCTGTCAGATGGGCAGACAGTGCATGGTGGTCAAGTCATTGACTCATAATCAAACGGCACAGAATAATAATCTTTTGGTGTCTCATGAAGGAAGTTGATGGAATGCAAATGAAATCATCACCACTAGTTTTCAACAGAAGCATATCTGTTTGCCTCAAGTCCTTTAGAGAAGGCAATGGGTTATCCTTTCATGTTCAGGTCTCTGTGTGACTGCAAACTCACAGTAATGTGGTTTACTCTTTATTATCCTGTGCAACAGCTGAATCAGCCACTCAGTTCAAGATCAGCATAACATGCTGGCCTGACCAGGGCTGCACACATCCCGTGAGGGAAGAACAAAAGGAAAGATAGCTCCCTTTCTCTGCCTGATTTCCATGATCCTGCAAGTCATTTCCATTCAGTTAGGTGACTATACCCTGTTTCAAGTGAATTATTTCTGATTGAGTCTCCCACTGAACGTGATATACATCTCCATCGATACCTCTGGTGATGACTGACGCACAGATGTAAGAAACTTCAAAATTCCACATCATTCGCAGTGCAGAGAGAAGGAATGGCTTTTTATACCACAGGAAAGAAGCTGAGACAGCTAAGTGACGTAATAGAATTATTGTGATCAACCCTAGAGTGTTGTTGTGATAATATTTGGTGTATTGTGCACAGATTTTCTCTCCTTTATAAGGAATAATCCTGTTGGCAGAAAGAGTGTAAAGGAGTTTCACCAGACTAATTGTTGGGATGATTGTACCATCGGGAGTGCATGAGGATTATTCTGTCGCGCTTTGAAGAATAAGAGGTGATTGCATTGAAATTTAAGGTGATGGACAGTCATTCATTATATTCCAAACAGAACTACTACGGTGATAAATTCCATGTTTTTTTAACTTGGTTTACATAATTCTCGATGGCTTAAAAGACATTGAGAATGTTCCTCTCACTCCACGCTACTCCCCATTTCGATTGAGAGAGAGAGTCTTTAACTGAACTCTTCCAACATTAATGCGGTGCATTTGGTGTGTGATCATACATAGAACTTCACGTTACCCTCCATCGCGACAGGAGCCACAATACCTTCATTCTAAAACAGTTAACTATCCCCACCAGCTTCTGACCCCCACGGAGAACATGGGTCTGTCTTCTTGGAGATGGAAGATGACTCCTTGAGGCTTGGCACAAAGTATTTGGCTTCCTTCCTCACTGCCGGCAAAACACGTTAAAGTATCACTTGTTCCACAGGCAATGGAGCCATGAGGAACATTGTGAGCAGACTATGAGTGCTATCTCTGCTCCATTCGTTTTCCAGGTTGGAGCATCAATGACACCCTCGTATTCCTGTGTAAGTGTCTCGAGGGGTGAATGGTCTCCTCCAGGTTCCATAGAACAGGTTTAGGGATATTACTGGACTCTGCCTGTTCCTGTTTAACAGCTCAACGTACCGACCAGACGCATCCTCTTCCTGTGGAACAGGCAGGAGGATTGAATGGGCTGTCCCTCTTCAAGATCAGTCATTTCGATGGGCTGAATAGTTTCCACATATCCGGGTGTAACCAGCTTGAGTTGCTGAATGAGCTCCTCTTTTAACTGTGGAAATGTGCAGTGCCTGGCCGTTCTGTTACATGAATGTTACCGACACTTTAACAGCACAAACGTGAATGTTGTTTGGGTCTTGCTGAATATGGACACAGACCGGTTCAGGAGCTGAGTGGGGACAAAATGTTCTGAATATTGTGTGATCTTCAGTGATCACTCCGCTTCTGATCTTGGGATAGGTGGGGGGCGCCGGGAATGGGGGCACATAGACATTGACGAAGGAGCTGAAGATGTTTGTGCTGAGGAAGTTAATCTGAGGATCTTCTGAAGCGATGTCCTGGGACTGAGAGGATTGTCGGCCACCGACCACAAACATCTTCTTTTGTGCTCTGTAAGACCCCAACCAGTGAGGATGTTAGACCTGATTCTCATTAAGCTCAAATAAGTAGGTGGTCCCGATGACATCCTCAGTCAACGACTACCTTGATATCAAGGCCATTTTCACTCTTCCCTGAGCCCCTGTGTTCACCTCTTGTTCATATCAATAGGTGATGGTGTATGTGTAGAGAGTGTTTTCCTCTCACAGAGGGGAATCAATGTCAGGAATTATCTGGAGTAGAGAGTTAGGGGAGCTACATCACTGAAAGTATTTAAAGAGGTGGTACATGAATCTGACCTGTCAGAGAGCTGAGGAGTGTGAAGAACTGGGCATTAATGAGGAGTTAATGATAACAGTGGATTAGCCATGATCGTATACAATGGCTTGACCGTCCGAATTACCTCGTCCTGTTCCTTATGTTTTCATTTTCTGTAATTTCAAAGTAAATGGCTGTAATTTTCCTGGATGGACTGTTATTGCATGTTGCAATCAGACAGAGCAAAGCACTTTTGAGTCATCTCTGAGTGAGGCTCTACCATGCACTATGATCTGATTAAGGTCTCAGCACTTTTCTGTCAGTGTACCATTTTCCTCCATTCATTTGTCCTTCAAATGTCTTACATAGACAATTTTGAACAAATGGAAATATCCAGGCATCACAATCTTTTGTGGAAGGGAATTCACACCTTGACAACCCTATGAGAATCTCTTATTCGTGTTCTGACCATAGTTGGAGGGTCATTCCTGTCTTTTCCCACTCCTCTATTGATGAAAGCAAATTTTAAATGTAACCAGTTAAGTGCTGTGTCCAGTGATATAGGTATCGGACTGGGTAATTTTTCTTCACAAATCTGAGAACTCAACAAATGGTAAAATGATAGAGTGTCCCAAATGTTTTTTTCTGACTTTCAACTTATTATGCTCACACAAATGTCTGGGAATGCGGATTTCTTCCCGGAACAGTTGGATTTGGCTGAATTCCCTTTGCTTCGAGCTGTACAGAGATTCTTATGAATCCTCATCAGGAATCCTCCACGATTAGTAAAGATGACTCAGGATTTTTCTGCTCTCACGTCTTGTTTTCAGGCAGAAGTAAGTAAGAGAGAGACCAATTGGCTGCTGCTTCTGAAGCAAGTAATATTTTTCTCCGTCTCTGTGTGGAAAAATACAAGAATGTCAACTGAACACCAAACTGGACCATGTGCACTCTCCGTGTACATTCTCTGGAATGGATGATAATAGACTGTATGTTGTATGCAGCTGTTGTTGTGCACAGTGCCTTTCATTAGCAAAATAAAATAATGTCCTCACCGACCACCCCACCAACCTCCATGTACAGCACATCATCCGCCGTCATTCCCGCCACCTCCAAACAGAGCCCACCACCAGGGATATATTTCACTCTCCTCCCCTATCAGCGTCTCTACAAAGAAAATAATGTGCCCGTTTGATGATTTGATGAGATATCAATATACATCTGCGTAATTTTTAAAAATGGGTTGATATCTTCATAGTATTTGTGTTAATACCAATGCATCTCATTCAAAAAATTATTATCTAGCTTTAGTCTTCTTAATAAGAGAACATATCTATCCAGCTGAAAAACCTCTCTGAAAATCGTGGTTTAATAAGATTTCTCATCTCAGATTTAAACAGATAATCCCCGATAACAAAAGGCCTTCATTTCAGGAATGAGTAAAGGGAAGCATCTTTGAACATCTTTGAAAGGAATTGTATCCGGTTGTATTTTTAGTTTAGAGGATCAAAACTGCACCCAGTTTATCTGATGTGGTCTCAGCAATGCCCTGTACAGATACAGTGAAATATTCCTAATTAATCCCAATACCCGTTGCCACAAACAATATCATTCCACTTACCTTCTGAATCACTTGCTGCATCTGCAGACAGACTTCATATGATTCATGTACCAAGAATATGAAAAAACATCTGCATCACAGAGTTCTGCAATCTCTTTCCATTTAAATTGTTCCCGACTGCAATAGACAACTCACATTATATTATTACTGCTGAGGGTACGCTCACTAACCTTCCCTGTCTACATCATAATGCAGATTCACTACCTCCATTTGAAGATCTATTGAATGATCATTTTGGTGTACAAGGTAGTTCAGCTTTGATCCATTCCGTCCCTTCATCCAGATATTTTACATAGATTATTGATCATTGATGACACTACAGTGATCACTGAGTCAAAACTAGTTACAGTTTTATTTTGAAAATCATATATCTCTACGATATACTGTTAGTGACAGCATCCCTGTTTCAGTGCAGCAGTTCAGGCGGGTTGAATGGCATCATCCTGGGCTGTGTAATGTTCTCAACGAGCTGAATTACTTCATCCTATATTCCTGTGCAATTATTTGGAGGGGCAGAATGGTCTCCTCCCGTCTCATTGTAACGATTCAGTCTGGGCAAAAGTACCAACCAGGGCCCCCGCTATTTCTTTCCTGTCCTCCTGCAGTGTTCCTGAATATATATGGTCAGGACCAGGAGATTTATATAAATATAACAAAGTCTGAAAAATATGTCTATTTATTTCAGGTAAAACACCCAAGAGTGAGAAAGTGAGTTAACAATGATTAGCATAATAAATTAAAGATCATATTAATCACAGGAAGTGACTTCAGAAGAATTCCAGACATTGTGGAATCCTGACAATTCTCAGAAATTTACGATCCAGAAAAGGAGGGCCATGAAACGGGTAAGGAAATCAAAAAGGGAACATGCAAACAAACAGGAACACAAAGACTGCATAAATCTATGGTCTATATTTCAAAGGAAAGAGAAAAGCATAGTCAAATGTGGAAATCTGCAATCAGGAGAGACGAGCTTATTATGGATAACAGGGAAATGGCCAAACAAATAACCAGTTACTTTGCATCTGTCTTCATGGAGGTAGATCCAGGAAATCACCCAGAAATACGAAGTGATCATACAGGACTTGTGGATCGAAATACATAAAGTCAATTTATATCAGTAACAAGGCTTTACTTGAACATGCAGCTGGATTGAGCATCGCTAACCTTGACAAACCAGATGTACTTCATACCAAAATCTTCAGAAATAAACCACTAATAGAAATATTAGATGCACTGTCGATGACTGTGTTCCATTTCCCAGTCCATTCTGCATAGTCTGGAAGCCATTGTAGAAAAATGGACATTAGTAAACGTGATCCAAGCACTATAGATGTACGGTAGTGATCCAAGCATCTACGAAGGGAAGAAGAGATAGTGTGGAGAACTGCAGACCAAGTAACTTGACCTTTGTGGGGAAACTGTTGGAGTCTATTATATAGGATGTGATATTCGTTATTTAGAAATTAACAGCAACATTGGAGAGAATCAGTAGGCATTTCTGAAAGGGAAATCATACTTGACAAGTTTTGGAATTGTTTGAAGTTGATTTTTACAGCATAGATAATGGGGAACCAGTAACAACTGGCATATTTTAGATTATCAGAAGGCTTTCTTTAAGAACTCACACAATGAGTTCGTAAATGCAATGAATATGAAGGGTTTTTGGAGGAATATATGCAAGTGCTAAGTTAATGTTTGGATTGCCTTGCTTTAAGGGAGTCAGAATATAGATGTAAAGAGATGTTGAAGCAGTTTAACAGCGTGTTGGTGAGTACTGTACCTGGAATATCGAGTTCAGTTTTGGTCAACAAATCTGAGAAAGAATTATACTGACCACAGAGGAAGTTCAATGGACATTCTCCAGATTAATCCCTCAGTTGGTGAGATTGCGTGATGAGGAAACTCCGCCTGTGTTCTCTAGAGTTTCAAAGAATGAGAGGTTGGTCACTGTGAAATTTATAAAAGTCACAGAACATGTGACAAGTTGGAAATTAACAGGATGCTTCTCCAGCTGCCTAATCCAAATTCAAGGGAAATAATGGCAGGATAAAGGACGACCATTTAAGATTGCAATAAGGAGGAAATTCTGCACGGGTAGGGGACTAACTAACACAGGGGCATGGAAACCTGCTGCCAGGGCAATAGTAGGGAGAATTCCCAGATAATATGCAAGTGTGCCCAGCGGAATCAGAATAACCATGGTACAGATAGGACTCATTAATGACTTGCCAAATTGCATCCAAATGAGGATTAGTGGTAGGAGACACAAGGTGGTGGTAGACGGCTGCTTGAGTGACTGGAGGCCAGTGTCCAATGGTATACCACAGGGATCAGTGCTGTGTCCCTTATTATTTGTGATTCGGAGGTGCTGGTGTTGGACTTGGTGGACAATGCTGTAAATCGCATAATACCAGATTATAGTCCAACAGGTTTATTCGGCGGCACTAAATTTAAAAGTGCTGCTTCTTCATCCAAGCGCACAATCACCTGATGAAGAAGTAGCGCTTCGAAAGCTCGTGCCTCCGAACAAACCTGTTGGACTCTAACCTCATGTTGTGTGATTTTCAACCTTAATATTTGTGGTAATCATAAATGATGTCGGTGTGAATATGAATGAGGTGTGGGGAGTGTGATAAGTAAGTTTGTGTTTGATACGCAGATTAACTGGTTGGTTGGAAGTGAGGAGGAAGGCCTTAATTTACGTGAAGATACAGATGGAATGGTCAGCTGGGAAGTTCAATGGCAGATGGAATGTAACCCTAATAAATATGAGGTGATACACTTTGGAAGAAGGAACCAGACAGGGGAGGATTCAATGAATGACAGCACACTAGGAAGGTCAGAGGGTGCTTCTACATACATCCCTGAATGTGATGGACAAGTTAATACTCACTTTGGGAAAGCATAGGTGTAAACATAACCTTGATTCATTGAGGCACAGATTAGAAGAGCAATGCGGAACTTTGGTGTGGCCAACATGGAATACTGTGTGTAGTTCTGGAAACCACATTACAGGAAGGATGTGAGTGCACAGGAGGGTGTGCAGAGGAGATTCACCAGGATGGAGCATATCAGCTATGGAGAGAAGCAGGATAACCTTTGGTTGTTTAGACTGGAGGAGAGGAGGCTGAGGGGGACGTGATTCAGAATCATAAGATTACGAGGAGCATGGACAGAGTGGATGGACAACAGAGCCACACTTATGAAGTCAAGGGTTTGCGGTTTAGTGAGGATTTGAGGATTGCTTTTCACCCAGAGTGTGTTGGGGTCTGAAATGCAATTCTTGTGAGGGGAGTTGTCATGGTAAACTCAAAACCATTAGAAAATACACGGTTGTGCTCTTGAAATGCCTTAAGATTCACGACTACGGGTATCGTATCGGGAAATGGGCCTCATTTAGACCGTGCTGTATTTCTGATGGTACAGTATCTTTGCTTCTGTGATTGTGTGGCTGTAAAAGGCCAATCACTGAGTACCTTAAAATATGAATTGATAGGTTTCTGAAGAATATCTTAACAAAGTTTATAACACATAACTTGTAATATTTTCTGAAAATATGCCAGTGGCAAAATTCAGAGAAATAAATGTGCAGCTTTCTTACAGTTTGATACCAGATAATTGAGGAACGGGAAATAGCAGAACTATGGAGCAAATACTTCAGTTATGTCACCACAGAGGAAAACAAAACAAAAAACAAAACTTCCTAGCAGTAATAGGGATCTTTAGTCTGGTGAGAAAAAGGGAATAGAATGAAATTGACAACTAAACAGTTTAAAAAACGTATCGGACTGACAAAAATGGACATAGTCAAAATCAACAGAGATTTATGAAATGTGAATCGTATTTGAGAAAGTGGCTATTAGCAAAATTATGGAGAAGCTATCAATGCAATACGAGTGGAATCTCAGAAAGATTTTTGATAAAGCCCAAGCCTATTGTGCGAATTCGAATCCTGTGGGACTGAGGTCATGGTTTTAGAATGGGAGAGCTGGCAGGAAACACTGAGTAGGAATAAAACAATGTTTTTTTTCAAAAAAATGGAAGTCTAGGAGGATATAGCAAGGATCGTGGCTTGGCCCCAAGCTATTCCCAATACACATTATATATTTGGTTGAGGGGCTCAAATGCAACATACCAAATTCTGCTGACAGCACGGAATGATGTCAGCATGTGAGTGGGTGAGGGGGATGTAAAAAAGCTCCAAAGTGACTGAGACAAGTGAAATTGCTGGGAAAATACTTGGCAGATGGAGACCAATGGGGGAGATGAGATGTTGTGCACTTTGATGAGAACAATAAAAAGGCAGCCTCTCATTTTAAAAGGAAGTGGTTGAAAAATGTTGTTCTTAAAGGAACTAAAGCTGCATTTTTGTTTATTTATGCGCAGCCTTCTAGGTACATGTAGGGCAGTGAGTTCTGAAGCAAGAAGTCAATACTGAGAATGGCATTGGCACACTGTATATAGACATTGTACACATGGCACACATTGTATATAGACCCTGCAAGTGGCGAACTGGAACATTGCAATGAATTTGGATCTCCCTGTACATCAGTCACTAAAAGCAATATTGCAGGAGCAGAAAGCAGGTAGGCAGATAAATGGTGTACTCACCTTCATTTCAGGGGAATTGAGAACAGGAGTAAGAGTATCTTACTGCAGCTGTACAGGGCCTTAGTGTTACCCCATCTCGAACATCGTGCAGTATTATGTGCAGCTTTGGTCTCCTTACTCAACAAAGGACAAACCTGACATTGAGGGAGAGCAGTGAAGGATGACCAGACTGATCTCTGGGATGACAGACTTGTTGTGGGAGCAGAGTTTGGGGCGACTGGGCTTGTATTTCATGCCGTTTAGGAAAATGAGTGCTGATCACAGTGAAATATATAAAACTCTGACAGGTCGAGACAGATTGGAAGCAGGGACGGTAATTCCCTGGCTTGGACGTCTAAAACAAGGAGTCACAGTATTAGGTACAGACAGACCACTTTGCATTGAGATGAGAATAAATGTCTGCACTCAGAGAGTGGCGAACCAGGGATACTCTTTCCCAGATCAGGCTGTGGAAACCAAGGCGCTGAATATAAGTAAGGATTTCTGGAAATTATAGGGATATGGAGACAGCAGGAGTATCGTGTGAAGATAGATCAGCTATCAGTCCAGGTTGTTCTCCAATAACGCAGTAGCTGTGTTCCTGTGCAACACCGTGTTGTAAAAAATCGTGCAATATTAATAATGGCGTCTATGGGAAAAAGAGGGTAAGGGACAAACCCCCCAAATATCAGTAAAACGAAAAGTTAATTTTAGTCTAATACACACACTAGCACCGTCTAAAATACATCTTTAAATCACATATTGTGATGAAACTGTCCTCTAAATGTAACACTTTCAAATTACAGTCACTGACTACAACAGTGTACCGTTCACCACACCCTTCAACAGAAAGTGCGTGGGGCTGACTGAACACGTGATGCTGATGGGGACATTCCAGTTCTCCTCAAGAGTCTCCCACAGTTTGAAATAAAGTTCTTTCTAAGTGGATACTACAACTCCCCGTTTCAGGCTCATTTTCAAGGCTTCCAGACCGGATTACATTCCTGTTTTAGCTGAACACATTGATCGTACATTTTGCAGACAGAGGATCCTGAGGCTGGGTTTTGCTGTTCAGTTGGTTCCCGGCAAGGAATTGCGTCACACTGAACGGGAGTCCACTTTATGGAAAAAGGTTCACGAATCACATTGCAACCAAATTGTATTTATTCAACACGCGTTATCTGAGAACTGCCTGTATATTGAATGGAGGAGCAAAATTGATGGGCTGAAGGGATTACAGCAGTTCTCATGTTATATTTCACGATGTTTAAACATATTAAGGCATACGAATATTGTATGGGTAAAACTACATGAAGGAGATGTTCTGCCATTAACTCGCACAGGGAAAGCGCAATGCATTCTGTGACGTACTCATTTCCCGATGTTTCTATGCAGTCTGTGGGAAAGCTCTGTAAATGTTGTCACAAACCGTCAGACGTTCGGAAGGAGGTCTCTGCAAGGTCAACAGGACACTATTTCCTGCTCCCTTTTCTGACTCCAAGGTTGGTGCCGGGTGTTCTCTCTGGGTATATCCTTTAAGACCTCGGACAATTTGATACAATTGAGTGTCTTGCTTGGCTGTTTCAGAGACCATTGAAGAGTTGATCACATCTCTGTGTGTCTGGAGTCACTTTTAGGCCAGACCAGGAAAGCACGGGAGATTCACTTCCTGAAAGTACATTGGGTAAGGGGATCGATGTTTACAATCAACATTGGACACAAGATCACTGTTACTGACACCAGATTTTAGATCTCGATATGCTAATAATTGTTTTTATTATTCCACCAGCTGCCATCAGCTGCCCAAGCATTAGCCTGGTCTATATTAGTAATCCAATGACAATTCCACAACAGCACTAGCTCCACATGGGGACCTATCAGAAACCACATTGAGCTGGTTATTTCTGTGCTGCTTGACAACTCTGTTAAAAAGAAGAACTCCCACCAATTTACTGTCGTGATGGGACTGATGGGGTGGTAATTGGTCAGATTGTATTTATTCCCCTCTTAGGGAACTGGACATAGCTGAGTAATTTTCCACATTGCTAGAGAGATGTGAGAGTTGGAACTGGAATGAAACAGCTTCGCCAGGCACACGGCTTGATGTGCAGCACAAGACTTCAGCCCTGCTGCAGGAATGGTGTCAGGGTCCATTGCCTTTGTCGTATCTACTGTGTTCAGTTGTTTCTTCATGTCACCTGCAGCGAATCGTATTGGTTGAAGACTTTCATATGTGATTCTGTGGGCATCATGATAGGTTGAGGTGGAATATCGACTCAACATGGCTGGCTGAGGATAGTGCAGACACCACATACTTGACTTTTACACTGACGTACAGGACTGTTCCATTATTTTAGATGGGGATATTTGTGGTGTCCTCTCCTCCAGTAAGTTTTTTATTGTTTCACCGACATTTATGCTTGGATTTGGCAGGATGACAGAGCTTAGATCAGATTTGTTAGTCGTGGGATCATTTCTGCCTCTGAACCAGATGTTAGTTCTGCTGTTTCGAATGTAAATTGCGGTAGCTTTAATGGGTTGTCATCAGGTAAAGATACACATGGTACTGACCCTGGCATCTTCACCCACACTCGTCACTGAACTATAGATCGGCTTGAGGGTAATGGTGGGCTGAGAGATTATCCTGAGGGAAAGGATACAGGTTGTCATTGAATACAATTCTGCTTCTGCTGCTGCTATGATCTGTAGCATCAGATGATAACCCAGTTTAAACTGCAATATCGACGATACAATTCTACTGACTGTCCCCCAGTTCACACCGAGACCCATTCACCCAACTGCCCTGTATTCACTGATCTACTCTGATTTCTGATGCGGCAAACCTTCCATTTTCATATTCTCATTCTGCTGAAATTCTTTCCTTGGTGTCACGCCTCCAATTTGTTACTTTAACTCAATCAATTTTAGGTACTAATCTGAATCTTTTCCTTTCAGTAATGCCATCTTCTGTATTTGAAGTGAATGTGTTTCCTTCAGTTTTTCTCCGTGACCATGATTCAGAGCACTGCAGTGTCAGTGATGCCAGACTAATGCAGTTTCAGAGTCAAGGGACTTGTCACCATGCGTTATTGTTCAGTTCCCAGTGTACGGCGCTCCATGTTGGACAGGATGTTTGAGCATATTTGACAAATGTCGGTGGAAATTGTTCAAAAACAGAAATTGCTGAAGAAATTGCTAAAGATGTTGCCGAATTTTCTGGAGTGAACGCAGAGTTTAACTTTCAGGTCCAGTGAACCTTCTACAAAGCTCTCTGTTTCTCCAGCAATTTTTAGTATTTTTATTTCCAGTATTTATCGTTATTTGTTGAATTGAAAATTTGTTCTGTACCCAAATTCACTTCTGGATAAACTCTGCAGGTCTGTCAGCATCTGCAGAGACAGAGGAACAGAATTAGTGTTTCAAGTCTAGTGTGACACTTCTTCAGATCTGAAAATGATTGGAAAATGTGCTTTTAATTCTTATCCAGAGATAGGGAATGGGTGACAGGGAAAAGAGGGTGTGACAAAGGATAAAAGAAGAATATGTAAAACGGGTTTAAATTAAGATGTGACAGGGGGAAAGGGGTTCTCTCTATTGAGTGCAAGATAAGGAAGACACAAGCACACAAGGCCATATTGTAATATGGAGAAAGACAAATAACAGTATGAAGGTTGGGCTGAGTATTGTTTTACTGCCATGTTTAATATTGTTTCAAATTTGCAGCACTTATCTTTAAATGTTTATTCTTGAAGTTAGTATCAGATGGAGTGCCGAAGGTTGTGGGCTGACATTATAGAAGTTTATGAAATCATGAGAGGTATGGATCGGGTGAATATCCAAGGGTTTTTCCACAGGAGGGGAGAGTTCAACCATAGAAGGCAAAGGTTTAAGGTGAAAGGAGGAAGATTTAAAATGGACGAGGAGGCAATGTTTTAACACAGAGGGTGGTGTGGGTATGGAATGAGCTGCGAGAGGAAGAGTGATAGATCCATGTAGAGCTGCAATATTTAAAACTCATTTGGACAAACATATGAATGGGAAACATTTCGAGGCATATGGGCCAAATGAAAACAGATGGGCCTAGTTTAGTTTGGAAAACCTGGCCAGCATGGACATTGAGGAAAGCTTTACGCAGAGTCAGTGTGGTTTTGTGAAAGGGAAATTGTATTTTGTCCTGTAAAATCATGCAAAGTTTTTCTGGAGATGCCTGAGAATGTAACAAGTGGACTTGATAAAGCAGATCTGGAAGTCAAGAGGCTTTTCAGTGATTTTCCACAAGGTAGAACAGAATAAAAGATCTTAAACCAGCCAGAAGATCGTAGGTTGACGGATAATGTATTAACATATGATGATGATTGGTTTACACATAGACATCGGAGAGTCAGGATTAATGGATCCTTATGATAAAAGTGTATCTGCTGGAGTGCCATACATATGAGTTCGATGGCATCATTTATATACAATCTATGCTGATAGCCTGAAGGAGGGAACTGAGTGCAATATACATCCGAGTTTGTGGAAGACACTGAGAACCAAAAGACAGGCTGCTATTTAATGGAGAGAACTTCCAGAAAAAGGAGCAGTACAAAGTGATTGGAGTGTTCCTGTGTATGAAACATACAGTCAACATGCTGATGCAGCAAGTAACCAGGTTGGATCATTAGCCGGCTTCCAGAGATGAAATGGTGGAGTTATTCAGAATCTCTATAATGGTGAGGTGATTATTCATTGGGGTTTAAATGAATGAAGAGTGATACTGTTGAAATATAGAAGATACACAGCGGGCTTGAGAAGATAGATGTTGAGAAGTTGATTTCATTCCTGGGCAGAGTGTTGAACTCGAGGACATAGATACGGAATAAGGAACATCGATTTCAATCTGAGATGCAAAGTGATGTATTCTCTCAGAATGTAGTGACTATCTGGAATTCCCTAACCCAGAGAAGTGTGGAGCGATACAGGAGTCGGAAAAAGTTGGAGTTGAGCCCTTGAGTAGGTCCGCGATGTTCTTAATAAATGAAGGGGCGAGCCTGAGGAGCCGAATGATCTCCATCTGTTACTATTTATTAATTTCACATGTTATGCTTTTGGAAATTAAGTGGTTATTTTCCTGGAGTCGTGTTGCGCAATGTTGCATTCAGGGACAGCAGGTGATTTGTTTGAGTTAACCGTGGGTGGGGTATAGGGGCTGTATTCCCAGCATATCTCGGTCTGTAACATGACTCACATCTAGTGAAGAGGTTACAGAGAGGGGAAGCCTGGAAAGAGAGATTGGGGGTGGGGGTCGATTCCTGACCCAGGCTGGATTTTCCAAGTACATTTCCAAAACTACACCGAACCATCGGATGGCCTCGATCTGCCCCTGTGTAGCAGGTCTGAAGGGCTGAATGGAACATCAGAACACAGGGCTGAGGGACACGAGGTGGCCATTCAGCCCTTTGACACTACCCCACCAGTAAATAAGGTCACGGCTCATTCCATTGTGTACCCAGCTGCACTTTGCTCTCCATGCACCATTATCCCTGATTCACCTGTCTATGGAAATTCAGATGAAGCCAGCCTCGATATAATATAAAGATTCAGTCCTCCCAAACTTCTGGGAAAGAGAATTCCCACTGGAATGAATGCCCACTTGGTGAATTTTCCTAATTCCTGCTCTGACTGAGGTTGCAGGGTGCCACCGTTTCCTTTTCTAGTCACACTCCTCCACTGCTTGCAACAAATTTTAAATGTAACCAGGTTGGTGATATGGCCGATCATAAAGGTCTCAGACCGGGTAAGGTTCAGTGACAAGAACAAGTCAGGCAGATTTCTTTAGTCAGCCACAAGTAGCTACTACAACTAATGGATGTACATGGTGGATCTGTGGTTAGCACTGCTACTTCGCATCCCCAAGGTGCTGGCCTCAATACCAACCTCGGGCGACGCTCTGTGTGGAGTTTGAGCATTCTCTAAGCAGGTATCTATGTGGGTTTCCGCACAATGGTCCAATTTCCTCCCACAGTCCAAAGATCCGCAGCTTAGAGTGGATTGGACATGCTAAATTGTCCATAGTGCCCAGGGATGTGTAGATTAGGTAGGTTAGTCATGGAAAATGCAGCATTACATAGATAGGGTCGGGGGTGCAAGTCCGGGGGGATGCTGTTCTGAGGGTCAGTGTGGACTTGATGGACTGAATGTGCGGCTTTCACACTGTAGAGATTCTATGAAAATGACAATAAATTGGGACTATACCCAATGGGTACCTATCTGATCCACTCTCGTCTAGGCCTTGTATGTTTCAATAAGATCAACTCTCTTTCCAAGAGTGACATGTTAAAGCCTTCATAATGTAAGGTACTCATTCCTGGAATACGGGAAGTGAAACATCTCCGAACTGCTTCCAATGTAATAATATGCTTTCTCAGATAAGGAGACAAAGAAAAATTAATCTCACACTCAGATCTTGAGTTTTATTTTTGATTTCTCAGTGTTGTGGGCCTTTGTAACTCTCTTCCCCACAGAGCATTGGAGGCAGAGATATTGAATATTTTTGAGGCACTGACAGAAGGTTCATAAAATCTCATAACAACGGAGTTAAGGATTATCGGCGATTAGCAGGAATGTGCATTGTGGGGGAAATGTAGACAGTGGTACCAAATAACACGGCTCCAGAATATCCAGGAATATAAGTTAAAACGAAATGATAATATCGATAAAATGTTAAGGGGCAATCCAAGATGGTGACGATCCAGTAGGTCTGCTTTACTGAGCTCTGCATCACAGCACAGGCCAAGTGGATCTCTAACCCACCCCATCCCAGCCATTTACTTAAAATTCAACACTAGAAAGAGCGATAGAATCTTTACTAATCCCGTTTTGTAAAAGGGAAATGGCAAAACACGGGAAAGGATCGAGTAAGTCCCAACAAGTGGTGCACCCGTCAGAAGCATCGAACATACCTGAGGCCGTAGCTGCAACCCAATCTGCTCGTTCGATAGACGCAGTTACTCACCAGGCCTTGGTCACTCAGTTCACCAAGTATGTGAAATGATTGAAGCCGTGATTGAAGAAGGATTCAGCCGTGGCTAGAGCCGCTCTCAGCCGTGCTCCAAAAACAGCAACTTGACAGCTTTGGAAACAGAAGAGACAATGTCAAGCGCCGAACTGCATTGACACAGACCACGGTCGATTCCTCTCAGGAGAGGATCCTCATCCTTGAAATACAGATCCATACCTTAGCTGAACTGGGACAGGATGAAGAATGTTCACATCGTGGGTATGCTGGACCAGACAGCAGGTGGTCACCAATGAGATTTTTCTAGATCTGACTGCTGTGATTCCTTCAGTTCGAAGCTGAAGAGGGACGAGTGAAGACTAAGACAGTTCATCGGGTTATGGCGCACAGGTCAGACTCAGACCAACGCCTTTGCCCAGTCCTTTTGCAGTTACATAGTTATGGGGATAAACAAAGACCAATGGAAGCTCAGTCTGGTTTCCAATGGCTTTAATTCACGAGAGCTCCAGGATTAAATTCTTTCAGGACGTTTAAGTAGCAGTGATTCAGAAAAGAAAATCTTTTGATGATATCAAGAGAAGAGTAAGGGAACTCGGGATTCAGTATTCCTTATGGAACCCAGCGATGCTCCATATTGCTTTCAATGGATCCATATGGATCCATACACTCTTCTGACTCTCCAGAGAAAGTAAAAACGTTGTAGACATTTTAAAGTAAGCTGGATATTTAGATAGTCATGTTCCTCTCTTAAAGAAATTTTGTTGAATTTTTCTGGTATTAACCAGTGTTAAATTAGAGTCAGGGATGGGTAGAGTTCTTTTAACTTCATCATTCGTATTACTACTCGTTTTCTCTTTATTTGCTTGTGTCTGGGGTGTGGCTTAAGCTGGAGGGAGTTACAAATGTGGTTGTGATGACTAAGTGGCGACCTAAGGGCAGTTGAAGCCCGATTTTTGTTATTAATTGCCCTAGATGCCATATTGGTAGCGGGCAGAAGATAAAGTTTTGGGATATGTAAGCGTCCCTGATGGGCGGGGGATGTGGTAAATTCCCCTATCAAGTGTCATTGGCACTTTGGATTTTGTTTCGTTCTTTGTTTTTTATGTGTTTAGCTTTGGAAAGTTTTTAGAGTTTGTTAGTTGTAGTAGTTTTAGTTTGTACAGTTTTTAGGCTCAATGAGTCTTTTGTCATTAATGTTCTGTGATGTGTAATTTGATATGAAACTGTCGAGAGTTCAAATGTTGCTACAGTGTGTTATGGATAATGATGTGCTTAAATGGTGTGCCTGAAACATTAAGGTGAGCCATCTGCCAGTCAAGAGAAAAAATTTATTTTCTCATCTTAAAAAAGAGAGAGTGGATGTTGCCCTATTTCAGGAGATGCACCTTGATGACAAGGAACATTTGATGTTACAGCAGGGTGGATTTGATCGAGTTTATTTCTCGTCTTTTAATACTAGGAGTAGGAGAAAAGTTATAATACACAGGAAGAATCTTCCACTTAAATTACTAGATTATATTAAACACCCACGGAAGGATCATAATCCTCAAAGCCTTGAACTATGGGAAATAATACAGTATTTTCAATGTTTATTGCCACGCGGCGCACCCTCTTAATATCTTGTTAGATGCATTTCCCAAAGTAAGTTATCTTATATCGTGGCATCTTATTATAGAAGGAGATTTCGACTGTCTTATGGTCTCACGGTGGACAGAATGTCCAAATGTCCCCCAATACCCTCGTTATAATGTAAGCAATTAGTGGATTTGTGTGCAGAACTAGAGTTGGTGGAAGTCTGGAGGCAAATCTGCCTCACAAGTAGGGGTTTTATTTTCTGCTTTAACCTGCAGAAATGGAACACGAGGGTTGATATCTTCCCCATCCCTGCCACAATCTTAGATTCGGTGGCATCCTGCACAATTGGGAATATTACACCAACATACCTGCCCCAGAGGTGGGATAGAATTCACGTAAGATTATGTTGTATGCTGATGGTCTTATGTTTTTGTCAAATCCCACAATTTCGGTAGCTCACGTGATGCAATGCAATAATTCGCTTGTCGCCTTTTCGGGCTTTCAGATTCACTTTACAAAGTTCGAGGCCATGCCTATGGGAGGGATTGGAGAAATAACTGATGTTGAGTGCAAATCCTTTTAAATGGTCCTGGGGTGGAGGGGGGGGGGGGGTCGCTGTGGCGGGGGAGGGGTTTCCTATTTCTGTATATTCATTACATCTGTCTTTGACCATTTACTTAACATGAACTATGTCCATTTGTTTGATAAAATTAAACAAGACCATCAAAGATGGGAGGCACTTTCAATATCCTGGCTGGGTCTTATAGTCGGTATTAAAATGAATGTGCTTCCTCATTTACTATTCCCCGTGTGAATGCTTCCTTTCACGTTTCCTAGACAGACATTTAGGAGACTTTATGGCTGGTTTAGCTCTTTTATTTGGCACCATAAACGACTCTTTATCAAGCTAACCAAATTGCAACTACCCCACAGATTTTATCTCCCAGATAAAATCTATCAATTAAGCTCTTTATTATCCTATGTTAGTGTCTGGGCTGCTGAGGAGTCGGCGCCAAAGGGCTAGATATTGAACCCTCTCAGACAAAGTGAACCCTTATTAGCCTGTTGGTCTCAGACAGATTGACAACAATCATGGAGTATTGACATAACCCAATAATTATCAATACTGTTAAAGCATGAATGACAATGCGTCAGATTGAGGGCATTACAGCCAAAACCATGTTTCTTACTCCTATAATTGGTATACTGGGTTGTCCTTGGGGGTTAATGGATTCCAGGTTTAAACGGTGGGCAGCCAGGGATGTGCCTTGCTTGAATGATTTAGAATTAGTAGAATCCCTACAGTGTGGATACAAGCCCTTGGGCCCTGCAAGTCCACTTCGACCCTCTGAAGAGTAACCCATCCAGACCCATTCCCTGACCATCCTATATTTAACCTGACTAATGCCCAATCCTACACATCCCTGAACACTATCGGTGATTTATCAATGGTCAATTCATCTAACCTGCACATTTTTGGACTGTGGGAGGAAACCCACACAGAAACAGCGAGAATATGTTAACTCCACACAGCCAGTCACCCAAGGCGGGAACCAAAGCCGCGACCCTGGTACTGTGAGGCAGAAGTGCTAAGCACTAAGCCACCACGTGTTATTTGAGGGTAAACAATGATATCATTTGATCAAATAATTCGTATGTATGGACTACCTAGTAGAGACATCTTCTGTTATTTTCCAGATCAGAGATTTGATTTTTTAAAAACGCTTTTTACAGACTCTTACAGTTCCAATAGAGAGAAGAAGATGCCTATTGCTTAGAATACACTCTCTGTCAGTACCCCTTATCATTAGTTGGAGAGTGTCCCCCCAGACGAGACTGTGCAGCTTTTTGATGTCTGCGAGAGAGAGGTGGGGGTTCAGAACACTTCGGAGACATGGGAGGATATTTGTCAAAATGCTCGAAGGATTTTGATCTGTAATAGTACCCAATCCATGCAGTTGCAAATTCTTCATAGGGTCTATCTGACCCCAGATTGTCTCTCAAAATTCAAAGTGGGAATATCTTCAGCATGTACTAAATGCAGAATGACTACAGGCACTCTTACTCATAGCTTGTGGTCCTGCTGCAGGCTTCAGATATATTGGAGCACTGTGGTAGGTGTGATAGAGTGGGTCTTGGGGACTGAACTGGAGGTGGACCTGGTTTCTCTTTTCTTTGGCCTGTCCAGGGTACTTTACACAGATGCACATGGGAAAAAAAATCTTATTTTTTGTTCTAGGAAAAATATTCTGTTTTGTTAGATGTCTGAAACCCCCGGGTCTGTTGGATCGTTGTAAGCTCTTCAGCACCAGTATGGTACACCAATAAACAGAGATTTACATAAGACATGGCAGCCCTTTTTAGATTACCGCAATACAGGCTTATCTGACACTCTAAGAAGGGCTTTTATATTGCCATAACGATATTGTCTAATGATTCAACATTCAGAGAGGAAGAACTATGAACATAAAAATGTGTATCAGTTAATGCTTGTTGATGAACAAAAGCTATCGTTTTGTTATGCTGAGCTGTATTATTTATTCATTATTTATTGTTTATTTTTGTTTTTCTTTTGTCTGTGTAGTGTTTTTAACTTGTTTTGTATGTACATGCAATTTGATGTATTTTTGTTCAGTTATTTGAGTTATCTTGTTATTGGTTTATTATAATATTAAAAATCTCTTTTTCATTAAAAATGTATATTTTTAAATGAAAATGCTAACATTGATGGAATAGAGTCCCAAAAACTCTTATTACGGAGACCACGCATGGTGGTTTATATTGAGGACCACCACACCTGGGGTGATGGGGTGAGGTTGAGAGAGCGTCCCCTTCATGGTAATCTCTGTCAGTGTGAGGAACTGAACCTGCACTATTGGCTTCCCTCTGCATCACAAACCTGCCGTCCAGCCAACTTACTGGGAGGCAGTACAACTGTTACAGACAGAAATAGTCACAGACAAAGGGTAAGAGAAACATTCATAACAAGGAAAGTGGTACAATGCAGATAACAGTCAAGATAACACCTAAGGGTAAAACCGTTCTCTGTTTGCAATTCTATTTGATAACAAGATGTGTTTAGAAGCTGTCTTTGGTTATCATTAAGGTGAGTCAAGTGAAATAACCAGAATTACCATGTGTAGTTGGATATTTATAACCATAAAATAAGCGTAGATTTTTGTTTGGTCTGTGTCATACATGCTGACCGTTGCATGAAAATACAAAGATGATGGAATGTACTGTTCGGAGTGACAGACCCCATGGGAAATGCCCTCAAACAGGCGCTTGAAAAAAACCGGCGTAAATGTGCCTGAGTGCAATCTGGTCAGTGACAGGAACCCAGGGTGTTGAATGAGTGAAAGTTCCTGTAACATGTAGTTGAGAAAACCATCAGATCAGCGGGAACCTTATTAAGTGCCAGAGCACGTTTGAAGAGCTGAAATGCTTCAGCATAGTTGGAAATGTGTGTGAATTGAAATACGTACAACTTTACACCTTCCTCTTATGTGTTATACACTGGGACACTGCCATTTTCCAGAAACTGGGAATTATTTGGAACATTATCTGGAACATTCCATAATTGGCATTCTCCAGAATATTCTATAACTGCTTGCGGAGTTTTGCAAAGGCGAAAGATAGAGATAGAGAGAGAGAGGGAAGGTGTTGCATGCGGTAGTGAGAGTGGGGGATCATGAGCCTTGTTCAGGGATCGCTGCCATAACAGATATACAGTAAGTGTGAGGGAGCAGAGAGACTACAGTGATACTTATCCTGACAGAGCGGGGAATGTTATTGATGCTTGTCCTGTATTGGTGGACATTTCTTCAGACAGCAGATACTGCACTGAGTTGGGTGGTGAGCTCAGACCATGTTCGGTGGGTGATGTGGCTCCCTCTGGGAAGAGAATGATCCCCCTCTGTACTAGTCCATCCATTATATCCACCATGGTGTAATTGCCCCTTATCGGCCAATCTGCCATTTCCATGCCCTTGCTCTCATCCTTTCCTATCGGTGTATTTGTCCAAATGCCTTTACAATGTTGTTATTGTACCCACCTTAAACACTTCACTAGCAGCTCAGTCCAAATGCGTACCACGCTCTGTGTAAAAAAGTTGACCCTCAGGTTCATTTTTATTTTTTTTTCCTTTCCAAACATTAACGGATGTTCGCTAGTACTCGATTCCCGAACCTTGCAAAAAGATTTTGACGTATTCACCCCATGCACGCCTCTCATGATTTGATAAGATGTACACGTCCATAACAACCCTCTCAGTTTCTTACGCTGTAAAGAAATAAGTTCTAACCTGTCCAACGTCTACCTATAACTCAGACCCTTTAGCCCAGGAAACATCTTTGTAAATTTCTTCTACATTCTTCCTCGTTCATTAACATCCTTCCCAGAGCAAGCTGAACAAAACTGAACACAATACTCCAACTACAGCCTTACCAACATCCTGTACAACTGCAACATAACATCCAAACTTCTAGAGTCAATGACCTGATGAAGGCCAGTGTGCCAACAGCCTTCTTCACTGTCCTGTGTATCTGTTACTCAAATTTCAGACAACGGTGCACCTGATCTCCAACGTCCTTTTGTTCCACTACACGCCTTATGCCCCTCTCATTCATCATTAAACTCCTACCTGGATTTGACATTCCAAAACGCAAGATGTCACACTAATCTATATTAAACTCCATTTGCTATTTCTCAGCTCACTTCCCCAGCTGATAAACGTACTTCTGCAATTTCTGATAAAGTTTTAACGTTCCTCACTGTAAACGATGGCTCCTATTTTAGTGTCATCTGCAAACTTACTAACCTTGCGTTGTGCACTCTCATCCAAATCATTGATATATATAACAAACAGCAATGGGCCCAGCACCGACCCCTGAAGCAGTCCACTAGTCACAGGCCTCCAGTCCGACAAGCATACCTCCACCCTCGTCATTTGTTTCCTTATGTCAAGCCAGTTGTGTCGCCAATTTGCCAGTTAACCTTGGATTCCATGCGATCTAACCTTCTCGAGCGGCCTACTATGTGGAACCTTATCAAAGGCCTTACTGAAATCCATATAGACTATGTCCACCACCCTGCCCTCGTCAAACTTCCTGGTAGCTTTCTCAAAAATCTCGAACAAAATTTGTAAGGCATGATCCGCCATGCACAAAGCCATGCTGACTGCTTCAAGTCAGACTCGGTCTTTCCAAATTCATGCACATCTTATCTCTCAGAACCTTCTGAAGTGGTTTAGCGAAAACAGGTGTGAAGTTTACGGGTCTCTATTTCCCAGGCTTTTCTATGCAGCCATTCTTGAATAAGTGCACAGTGATTTGCTACAGCCCAGTCTTCTGGAATATTGGCCCCTAAACTTTTGCTCTCGCCTCTTGCAGTGCTCTTATATATATCTGGTCAGGACCAAGAGATTTGTCTGACTTTGTGCATTCTAATGTGTCCAACAGCACCTCTACTGTGATATGGGCACTAGCAAGATATGACAACTAACCTCCCAAAGGTCACAGGTCTTCATGTCTTTTTTCATGGTAAACATAGAAGGGAAATTGAGGACTTCACCAATCTCTTGAATTTTTACACATGCTTGCCTATTTTGGATTTTAAGACATCCTATTCTCTCTCTCGTCGTTCTTTTTCTTTACTATACAGAATTTGGATTCACCCTAATTTTCTCAGCCAAGGTTATCTCATACTCCCTTTCCACCTTGCTGATTACCTTCTTCAGTAACCTCCTCTATCCTCTATGTACCTCCAGGGATTCCCTTGATCCGAGCTGCATGAAACTGAGGCACGCCTCCTTTTTTTCTGAGGTAAAAACAATAACTGCAGATGCTGAAAACCAAATTCTGGATTAGTGGTGCTGGAAGAGCACAGCAGTTCAGGCAGCATCCAACGAGCAGCGAAATCGACGTTTCGGGCAAAAGCCCTTCATCAGGAATAAAGGCAGTGAGCCTGAAGCGTGGAGAGATAAGCTAGAGGAGGGTGGGGGTGGGGAGATACTAGCATTGAGGACAATGGGTAAGTGGGGGAGGAGATGAAGGTGATAGGTCAGGGAGGGGAGGGTGGAGTGGAGAGGTGGAAAAGGAGCTAGGCAGATCGGACAAGTCCAGACAAGTCAAGGGGACAGTGCTGAGCTGGAAGTTTGAAACTAGGATGAGGTGGGGGAAGGGGCAATGAGGGAGCTGTTGAAGTCCACATTGACGCCCTGGGGTTGAAGTGTTCCGAGGTGGAAGATGAGGCGTTCTTCCTCCAGGCGTCTGGTGGTGAGGGAGCGGCGGTGAAGAAGGCCCAGGACCTCCATGTCCTCAGCAGAGTGGGAGGGGAAGTTGAAATGTTGGCCACGGAGCGGTTTGGTTGATTGGTGCGGCTGTCTCGGAGATGTTCCCTAAAGCACTCTGCTAGGAGGCGCTCACTCTCCCCAATGTATAGGAGACGACCAACCCTCCCATTCTGGCACTTTCCCCTGCCACCGCATGAACTGTAAAACCTGTGCCAACACCTCATCCTTCACCTCTATTCCAAGGCCCTAAAGGAGCCTTCCACACCCATCAAAGTTTTACCTGCACATCCACTAATATCATTTATTGTATCCGTTGCTCCCGATGTGGTCTCCTCTACATTGAGGAGACTTGGGCGCCTCCTAGCAGAGTGCTTTAGGGAACATCTCCGAGACACCCGCACCAATCAACCAATGCGCCCCGTGGCCCAACATTTCAACTCCCCCTCCCACTCTGCCGAGGAAATGGAGGTACTGGGCCTCCTTCACCGCCGCTCCCTCACCACCAGATGCCTTGAGGAAGAACACCTCATCTTCCGCCTCGGAACACTTCAACCCCAGAAGTGTTCAACCCACTTCAACTTCAAGACCATCAATGTGGACTTCAACAGCTTCCTCATTTCCCCTAGCCCCACCTCATCCTAGTTTCAAACTTCCAGCTCAGCACTGTCCCCTTGACTTGTCCGGACATGTCCGACATGCCTAGCTCCTTTTCCACCTATCCACTCCACCCTTCTCTCCCTACCTATCACCTTCATCAGCTCCCCCACTCACCCAATGTACTCTATGCTACTCTCTCCCCACCCCCACCCTTCTCTAGCTTATCTATCCACGCTTCAGGCTCACTGCCTTTATTGCTGATGAAGGGCTTTTGCCCGAAACGTCGATTTCGTTGATCCGTTTTTTTCTGGTCAGAGCCTCAATATCTCTTGTCATCCAGGGTTCTCTCTTCCAGCTTCACTTTAACTTCACCCTCACAGGAAAATAGAAACCTTGAACTCGAGCTATCTCACTTTTGAAGCCCTCCCACTTGCCCGAGATCCTTTTACCTCGAACCAAACTCCTCCAATCATCCCCTGCAATCCCCTGTCTAATTACAGCAAAATTCGTCTTGCCCCAGTTTAGAACTTGAATCCGTGGAACAAATTTGTCCCTCCCATAACTATTTTAAAACTAAAACAACTCTAGTCACTTTTCCCAAAATGCTTCCCCACTTTACCTCCTCCACCAATCCTGCCCTATTTCCCAACAGTAGGTCGAGTCTGCCCCTTCCCGAGAAGGACCCGCTATATCGCTTGTGGAAACTTTCCTGGACATACTTAACAAATTACGTTCCGTCTAAGTTCTTAAACATCTGGAAGTCCCAGTGTATGTTCGGAAAATTAAAGTCACCTATTTTAACAACCCTATTGTTCCTGCAAGTCTCCCCAGTCTCCCTGGATATTTGTTCCTCTAATTCCCATTGATGATTTGGAGGCTTATAGTGCAACCACTATAATATTGCCATCCCCTCTAACTTCTTTGCACCATTCACAAAACCTCACTGGATATTATCTAAGTTATTTTATCTTTAAATACTGGAGTGATACTCGCCGTAATTAGAACTATTGGTATTTAAACTGGTTCCACTTACATCTCTCCCTCGCAGTGATTTTCACATCCACGGCACTTCTTGTCAAGGCATAGTGGAGATATGGAGCTGTAAATGGATTGTAGCTGCACATCCTGTAACTTCCAGCATTGACTGGAAGTTTCCCCACGCTGGGCAGGGAGCTAACACGGTGTTACCAAACTATGCAACAGTCTTGGGTTGATATAAGAACGAATGAGTGCGGTCTGCACAGCTCCTCACACTGTACATTTAGGCCAGGATTATAGATCAAGCATTGGTGTGGGCTGCACAGAGTTCAATTCTGGATATTGCTGGGATGCATTCAGCAGTACGATAGCTGAATCTACACAGCGCTCCGTCCTGAACTTTTGGGCTCGTTTTGTGAGTTGGATGCGAAAGTGAGAGAACTAAACATCTGGCAATACCTTTATTTTGTGTTTTCATTCTTGTGATTGGATCCATCAAATTCTGAATCATCCGGTTAGACCCATCCCTCTGGATGAGTCATGGTGACTGTTGTTAAAGCATCTGGGTGTGCAACATGACCAACAAATGGAGCAGAGGCTGCAGAGAGTGGAGTCTCCGTGACATAGAATGAGGGAATCACCATCAGATCAGCCGTGGTCTTAGTGAATGGTGGGGAAGGATTGAATGGACCACTAATGCAACTTATTCATTATATTTCTGTTTCTTCCAAGCAATCTCCCCTTCTCTCCCAGTGTCCCATCATTGTGGGGAGTGAGTCACCTCCTCCTGCTCCTGCGTAATAGGATGCTCGGGCCTCACTAGCTTTCATATTTCCCTGTGCCCCAGTTTCGGGCAATTGAGTGACTGCCTACTGTCCCTTTATCACAGTCTCGAACAGTTGAACGACTGCCTCCTGTTCCTGTGCCCGAGTATCGAGCAGTTGAGTGACTGCCTACTGTTCCTGTGTTCCAGTCTTCAGTAGCTGAGTGACTACCTCCTAATGCAAAGTTTTGTGAAAATATATGTCCTCCTCCTGCTCCAGAGTAACAGGATCCAATAGCTCTGAGCTCCCCGGCTGCCCCTGTGGAATGGAATTGAGGGATTGAACGGCCTCTCCACATTCTTTACGGCTCTTCTTGACGAAAAACCTTTCTCCTGTTTCTGTAAAACACCATCAAAATCTAAATGATGTATTTTTGTTTTTGACTGTCAGTAATTGAGCAAACAAGCCGCCTGGCAGAATTCAGAAGCTGAATAGTCTCCTCCTGATCCCATGTTAAACACTCAAAATTCAATAGACTCTCAGAGATGTACATCACGGAAAAGATCCTTCAGTCTGGTCATCAACACCGACCACATATCCTAAATTCATCTCGTCCCCCTTGCCAGCAGTTGGCCCTTCTCCCTCTAAACACTTCCCATGCATGTATCCATCCAAATGCCTTTTAAATGGTGTAACTGTTCCTGCCTCCACCACCTCTTTTGGCTGTTCAATCCATACACACAGCGGTCTCTGTGTGAACATGTCCCTCATGTCCCTTTTAAAATCTTTCTCCTCTCATCTGAAATCTTTGTCTTCTAATTTTGGATTCGCCTATCCTGGGGAAAAGACATTGACTGTTTACCTTATCTATGCCCCTCATGATTTTATGAACCTCGTTAAGGTCCCCCCTCAGCTTCAACAATTGAAAATAATCCCAGCCTATTCAAACTCTCCCTGTAACGTTAACCCTCCAACACCTGCAATATTCTTTTAAATCTCTTCTGTACCCTTTCAAGTTTGACAACATCTTTCCGACAGCAGGTTGACCAGAATTAAAGGCAATATTACAAAAGTGGGCAAACCAATGTCCTGTACAGATGCAACATGTCATGCTAATGTTTAGACTCAAAGCACGCACCAATAAACTGAAGATCACAAAGTGCCTTCTTCACTGCGCTGTTTATCTGTGACGGCATTTTCAAGGAACTGAGAACCCGCACCACAAGGTGCCTCACAGGGCAGCGATCTGGATTTAATTCCACCCTTGACTGACTGTGTGGAGTTTGTACATTCTCCCCGTGTCTGTGTGAGTTTCCTTTGTGTGCTATGTTTTCCTCCGAGAGTATAATGATATACAGGTAAGGCCTTCCTAAATTGCGCACTGTACTCAGGGATGTGTCGTCGAGGTTGATTGTCCATGGGAAATGCAGGCACAGAGGGTTAGAGTGGGGGGTGGTCCAGTAGGATACTGTATAGAGGGTCGGTGTGGCCTCGATGGGTGGAATAGCCTGTTTCCTCACTGTAAGGATTCTATAAGTTCCACGGAGTTTTCCTTGATTGGCAACTTTCGACAGAACCCTACCTATATGTCTTGTCCTGATTTTTCTTGCCAAAATGCAACACCTCACATTTATCTAAAATAAACTCCATCTGCCACTCCTCAGCTCACCTAATCAATGTCCCATTATATTCTGAGAGATCATTCTTCACTGTCGACTTCACCACCAAATTTGGTATTATCTACAAACTTACTGACCATTCTTCACAAACCTAACTGCAAATGATTTCTTTAAGTAACAAACGGCAGTGGACCCACTCTTGATCTTTGGGGCACGCTACTGGTCACAGGTCTCCAGGTTTAATGAACAAATTTCCACTGTCACGCCTTGTCTCCAATATTCATGAAAATGTTGGATTTAAATGAAGATCTCTCCCTGGATTCCAGGCAGTCTAACCTTGCTAAACAGTCTACCATGTCGAACGTTATGGTTTTCTTACTGTATTCCAGAAAGAAAACAAACAATGCCCTGCCTTCATCAATCATCTTAATCACTTCCTCAAAAATTCCACCGTGTCAGTGAGATGTGATCTCCAATGTGCAAAGCCCTCTTCAGTCCTTGTCTTTCCAAATGCTTATACATCCTTTCCCTCAAAATCCCCTCCAACAATTTAGTCACCATTGACGTCAGGCTCACCAGTCTATAGTTACCTGGTTTTTCCTTACTTTATTAAATAATGACACTATGCTAGCAGCCGTCCAGTCTATTGGCACCTCACCTGTGGAAATCAATAATACAGATATATCAGCAAAAGGCTGAGCAGTCTCTTTCCTAGCTTCCCACAAACTTCTGGGATACAACTGATCAGGTCCCAAGGATTTATTCACCTTTATATGTTTTAAAATGTCTAAGATCTCCTTGTAATACAGATACTTTTCAAGATATCACTATATATTTCTTCATTCTGTCGTTCATGTAAACTCGTCCATACGAAATACTGAGGAGAAATACTTGTTTCGTATCCCTCCCATTTCCCGTGGTTCCACACATAGGTAGCCTTACTGATCCTTAAGGTGCCCTATTCTCTACCTAGTTAATCTTTTGCCACTAAAGGATTTGTAGGATTTCTTCAATGCCACATTAACCCTATTTCTAAAGCCATCTCATGTCCACATTTTTCTGGCCGGAGTTCCTCATTGACTATACACTTACTGCCCTTATACTCCTCTCGGGATTCACTTGATCTCAGCTCTGTTTACCTAACGTAGGCCTCCTTCCTTACATTGATCAGAGCATCAATATATCTGGCCATCCAGCACTCCCTGCACCCACCAGACTTGCCCATCTCACTAATAGGAACACGTTGGCTCTGGACTCTCTGTGTGCAAACAGGCCATTCGAACCAACAAGTCCACACCAACCCTCCGAGGAGTAACCTACCCAGACCAATTCCTCTATCCTATTATTACACATTTACCCCGACAAAGGCTCCTAACCCACACATCTCTGAAAACTACAAACAATTTAGCATGGCCAATTCACCTGACATGCACATCTTTGGATTGTGGGAGGAAACCAGATCATCCAGAAAAAGCTCATGCAGACACTGGAGATTATTCACCGGGAGACTATTGGGTTCAAAGGTCGCGTATGGTAAATGTTAGTGTCTTTTGTTCCGGATGTTGAATTCGGTTGGTTTAAACAGTGTTTTGGGAATAAAGATTCTTTCAGTCACTGAGAGTTCTCTGGGTGTGAAAGAAGTGAAGTTGGGGATTTTACAAAAGGTAATGAAGGCAAAGCTGTAGGAATTGGCAGACAAGCTGGAGTTGGGGTTGCGTTTGTGAGAAAATGAGAGATAATTACAGCTATCGCTCGGCAATTAAATTTGGTGGAAACGCCACCAGAATCTTTGGAAATGGCTAGAATTCAATTTCAAATGAGGTACTTTGAACATGAGGAGGAATTGAAATAGTTCGAATTATGATGAAAAGTAGAAATAAAAGAAAAGGAAATAAAGAAGAAAGAGAGAAGAAAAGTAGAGAGTTTCAACTTCAAAAGTTACCAGTTAGAGAGGAAAGTTGACATAGAAGGCGGAGATGAAGGTAGACGGTAGGCTGGATGAGGACAACAGTGAGGTTGAGCAACCCTATAGTCGCCAATGGCCTGATGCGGTTCTGTTTAAATACACCCAGGCATTATCTAAATTTGGTGAGAAGGATGGAGAGGTATTTTGAACTTCATTTGAGAAAGTGGCTAAACAAATGCAATGGCCAGTGACCACGTGGATTTAGTTGATCCAAACGAAGCTGGTGGGTATTTGCATCCCTATCGGAGGAGGTATCTGGCCAGTATGGGGTGGTGAACAAAGCTATCTGAAGTGTATATGAGCTTGTGCCAGTAACCGACAGAGAGCATTTCAGGAATCTAAAAAAGCGGCCCTGGTTAAATGCACATTGGGTTTGAAAGGATCAAACAAAGTCATTTTGAAAGGTGGGTAAGGATATTAAAAACAGAGGAAACCTATGACACTCTTACAGAGATTCTTATTTTGGAATATTCCAACAATTCACTTCCTGCAGTTGTGAGAATTCGTGTGGAAGATTAGAGAATTAAAACAGCAGGATTAGAAGACGAAATGGCTGATGATGATGATTGGGTTCAGAAATCAAAGTTTGGTTTCTGTGAGAGATTGAGAAGAATGTGCGAGACTTTCTTAAAACGCATACCTGTAAAAGTAAGGATTACTGGCAAAGGCCAGGAGTAGCAGATAAAGAGGTTTCAGCATTAAGAGGTACAGGAGCATGTAATTCTTTAATGCTGAGACATGAGGAGCTATGTCATTCAGAGGGACTATTGGAGAGATGAGAAGTGCTCCATTATGTAACGTGTGGTTGGAGTGTCCAGTGGAAACATCAACAGATTTATTCCACAATGAGGAAGGAGGCCTTGAACTTGGTGTTGGTGTTGCAACATTTCAGCATTTAAATTGCGAATAACATACATGAGCCAAATCCTTTACACTGATCGTGACCCCTTAAAGTTTTTAGAGAAGTTTAGAGAGAAAAATATCAGTCTGTTTCGATTGAGCTTATTATTGCTGCCATTCAGTTTGAAATTATACAGGTGACATGGCGAGAAAACCGAAGGTTTGACACGTTGTGGAGACTTGGATGAGGAAAGACAAAAGTATTCTGTGGCAGGAGTAAAATGACTGAAATCGAAAATAGTTGTAAACATTTTTATGCTCCCAGTCAGTGTAAAGTATATGCATTTCAGTCTGCTAATAGAGAAAGATTAGGAGGTCTAAAATGAATCCATCTTTGTTTATTGCTGTATTATTTTATTAAAGATGGAGTTGTGAGGATACTATCACTGTAAAAATATTATTTTCTCTTGGGTTTTTTGAAGAGAGGTTTTAAAGGCGGAGGTGCAGAACTGCTGTCTGAAAAGAGTCCAAGTAAATAACTGAGAGAGTTTTTTAGGTTTTATTAAAACGGTGTGAATAATGGAAGGGCAGTGGGTAGCTCTCCCCCAGGTCCGGATTCCGTGTTTTGCTTTTAGCTGCAGCATTCAGAAGCTGCTGGGGATCCCAGAAGGGTTGAAAGCTTCAATACATGATTCCCAAATGAACAACAAATGGAGCAGAGGCGACAGAAAGGGGAAGCTCGGAAACCACGGAGTGAGTGTGCGTGGAAAGGGATCTGCTGTATCCACATCGGGTTTTCCAGGAACAGCTTTACCCATGAGCAGAGTGTGAGGGACCCTGACTGAAAAAAGAGCTCTTTCAACAGCGGTGTCACCTCCTTTAACACACCAGGGAGCGGATGGTGCTGCCAGGAGCTGTTAGGGTCACAGTTTCATTCAGATTCTATGATCCAGAACTTTTCAGGCAGGACTAGGTGACATATCCATCATTTCCCAGTGTCTCAACATCAATGTCACCATTCGGTGATGGAGGATATATATGATGGATGAGGGAAATACATTGTTTCTCCCACAGCAGGGAGCTGTCGTGTGTGTCCAGTATAGTGGGATTCCCGATGGTGTACATGGCCTCTGCAGAGTTCCCATCACAATCGGGAGTGGTAGAGGAACTGAAAGAGCTCTCCCTCTATTAATATTGCAGCGTCCCCATGCATAATACATCATGTTGGTGAATACCCACTGTCCTGGCAGCAGTCAAGGCCTCTTCATTCAGAAGCAGTCAGCCATTCCCATCGTCAGCAGGTCTTCACATAGAAAGAAATTAATATATTTTGGACAAAGGCGGTCCCCTTGATACACATTTCAAAACACCATCCCCACCACCAATCAACCATATTAAAGTATTCCATGTGTACGGAGAGCAATGGGGGCACTTGGAGCGTGAAGGAGCAGGTGATCAGGGATGGAGCAAAATCTCCCATGTCAGAACGATTCTGAGTGAATCCCCTAGTACGCAGTATCATGAAGTCCTGTAATCCCTCTCCATTTCAGTAACATACTGCCTTCCATTATTTCTGTAAATGGAATGACAGGTTATATCATGTTAAATTCCACCTGCCAAACTATTATCTATTGTCTTTACTTCTCTGAATCTATTTGCAGACTCTCCACCCTCTCTTGATAAAGTAATCTCCTGCTTACCACAGCGACATCACCAAACTCAGCACCTGTATATCTGTTCCATCCTCCCGATCATTAATATAGACTCTAAATAGTTGAGAAGCCAGCGCTGGTCACTGTGTGACCTTACCATAACGTTCTCTCTAACTGATTTATCCTGAGTGCCTGCTTCCTGTATGATACCCAGGCTTCCACAATTCCTGTGCAACACAGTCAAAGGGTCGAATAAGAACAAGGAGCATCTGTGAGGAATCTAACTCCTCGATGAGGCTGATGACAACGGGGCCTCTGTTCCACTTTCCTGCTATCTCTCCATCCTAAAACTCTAGTTTCTTATTGTCGATTGCGCCACGTGAAAAAGTCCACTCCACATCGACACTTTCAATTATATTTAGCATTTTATAGACTCAATGAGTTCTTCTTTCATTCTTGTAAACTCGAAAGTATAGGCCTACACTGCTCAATTTCTCTTCATAAGACAAACACTTCAAATTTGGAATCAATCTAATGAAGCTCTTCTGAATTGTCTCCAATGGAATTTCCTCATTCTGCAGGACACCCAAACTGTACTCCAGTTGCAGCCTCATTAATGCCTTGCATAGCTACACCAACACTCCCTACCTTTCTACTCTGACCTTTTATAAATAAACACTGAAATTATGCTTGCATATCTCATTACTTGCAGTACATGTATGCAAGTTTTCTGTGATGTGCAAGCAGACACCCAGATCCCTCTGAACCTGAGCACTTTGAAGTTTCTCTCCATTTAGATAATAATTTATCTTTCTATTATACTGGCCAACTTGAATAGCCCCATACTTATTCGCTTTAATTTTCATTTCCAAATGTTGGCCCATTTACCCAATCTATCCATGTTGTCTTAAAACCTCTTGCATCATCATTCCGAAGTAATTTCTCACCGATGTTAGCGTCATCTGAAAATGTGGTATCGCATTTTTCATCCCGTCAACTGAGTACAGTAATACCATGGATTGAAAATGGTTGAGGCATGAGTACTGAAATCAATGGCACCCCACAAATTGCATTTTCCAAATGAAAATGAGACATTTATTACATCTGACTGCATTTTGTTGGTTAACCAATCCTCCATCCGAGCTAATAAATTACTCTGAAACCCATGTCGTCTGATCTTACCACTTACTCTTTGGAGAAGTGACACATCCAATGCCTTCACGAAGACCAGATATATTCCATCTTCAGGATTCCCACTGTCCACCTTGTTTGTCACATCTTTAAGTAACTCAAGCAAACACTTCAAACCTGATTTCTCCTTTGTAAAACCATGTTGACGCCGATGGATTGTGGCTTATCTTTTCAAATGTCCTCAACAATGGATTCTAATAATTTTCTTAAGTCACAATAGTTTTATCGTTACGTTTTAAACACTAATGCATACATTAGTTATAAATACTTCCCTTTCGAAAACCTTCACGTTTGCTTTGAATTCCTGTTTAATGGGCAAAAGGTTTTAAGAGATCCTCTCCAATTCCTGTATAAGCTAGCACCTTCATTGCAGGTACCATCTCTGAGCTGCTTCCAATATAACAACATCATTTCTTCATTGAAGAGAATAAATCTGTACACACTACACCAGATGTGATCTCACTAAGACCCTGTACAGCAGCAGCAACACTTTACCAGCCTGCTGTAGAGTTCCCATCCAGGTTAGAGCTGCCTCAGCTCTCTGGGGGAATACAAAGCATTGTTTGAAGATCATTGTCCTTCTCCATTCCACAGTATCATGGGAGATCTGGAGAAATTAAAGTTTGAGAAGATCATAAATGATGTGGCGAGATGATCTCTCCCATTAATCTCCCCAGAGCCCACGTCGCTCAGATTCCACAGAATCTAATAAGGTGGAGCGCAAAAACAGCAAGGAGGAGCAAACATTGATGGGAGTTATATATCAAAGTGAAAGCTGCAATACAAATGCTGGACATGTTATACAACAGGAAATGAGATATACACATTTGTGGGTACTTCAGTAATAATGTACTGTTTAAATTATATCTAAACTGTGTTAACCCAAGTGAATGCTAATGCTGGGAAAATGGATCTCATTACCGTGTGTGAAATGGTTTACATTAACATTATGTCGAGCACTGAGCTCGAGATCAGGTTATTTAGGAATTGGTGTTGAGTGATCAGAAGAGCTAATTGAAACTTTTGCTGTAGAGGACCTTTTGGAAACAGTGACCACAATGCATTGGTTTTCTTTTATGCTGTTTGATCACATGATAGTTTTTGTTTTATTTGCAGTAACCGTTATAAATCTGATTCATGCCAGCCATGAAGGTGTGAGGAGAAAGTGGGGACTACAGATGCTGGAGATCAGAGTCGAAGAGTGTGGTGCAGGAAAAGCACAGTCAGGCAGCATACTGAGAGCAGATAAATCGATGTTTCAGGCATAAGCCCTTCATCAGGAATTAAGCTTATGTGCCAAGGGGTCTGAGGGATAAATGAGAACGGGGTGAGGCAGGGGGAAGGTAGCTGGGATTGCGGTAGGTAGATGAAGGTGGGGTTGAAAGAGCTTGGTGATGAAGGAAGACAGAACGCCTCATCTGCTGCATCCATTAAACCCAATGTAGTCTTCTTTACATTGGCGAGGCAGGAGGTCAACTTGTGGATCATTTCAGAGAACATCTCTGGGACAGCCACACTGAACACCTCCATCACCTTGTGGCTGAGCACTTTAACTCCCCTATCCACTCTGCCAAGGACATGAAGGTCCTTGGCCTGATCCATTGCCAAACCAGAACCACCAGAAGCCTGGAGGAAGAAAGCCTCCTCATCTGCCTTGGGACCCTCCAACCACAGGGGATCATTATGGATTTCCCCATTTTCCCTAATCCCACCTTATCCCACTGCAACCTTCCAAGTCAGCACCGCCCTTTTGAATGTTCCTATGTGTCCACCTTCCTTTCTATCAATCTGGGCAACCCTCCTCTCCGACTATCACTTTCAACCCCAACATCATCTACCTATTAGATGAAAGGAGGCAGCTCAGAAAAATGCCAGGTGTTGCAGTAAGCCAGTGGATACAGAGAGATGTAGGACCCAGCAAAGGATGACCAAGAAACTGAGAAGAAAATCAGAAAGAGAAAAAGTGTGCAAATGAAAGAAAAACATAAAGACTGCTAAAAAGCGTCTATCAATGTATGAAAAAAATAAAAACAAGTTCAAATGTGGAACAGTTGATGTGCGTTCAGGATAATTTTTGGCAGAGAACAGAGAGATCGCAGGGAAAAGAAACAGTTTCTTTGTGTCTATCTTCATGGAAGAATGTCCAGAAATTCTTCCAGAAATACCCAGTGACCATGAGACTTGTGTAAGTAACGTCTAAGACCATTCTTATCAGTGTTGAGGTCATGTTTGAAAAGAAGGCTGGATTGAGTATTTATAAATCTGACAGACTAGATGTACTTCATACAAGAATTTCAGAGGAAGGAGCAACAGACATGTTGATTGCATCGCGGATTTCCACTTTATTTTCCAACACATTCCCGAAAGGCATTTAGCCAATCTGGATAAGGAAAAGGTTATAAATATTATCCAACAGTTTAAGAAAGGATGGATTTGGAGAATTGCAATCTACAGACCAGTTAACCCGTCATCCGCAGTCAGGTATCTCTTGGACTCGATTACAAAGAACATGCTACTAGATATTTAGAAGGTAATAACATAAATGGGGAGTGTGAGAATGTACCGATGGAAGGAAAACCAGAAGTGGCAAACATTTTTTTGGAATAGTTTGAAGATGATTCTTGTGGACATAGGCAATGAAGAACCAATGGATAACGTATAGTTGGATATTCATGAGCTTTTTTAAAGAACTCTTACACTGAGCTCATAAGAAAAGATAAATCGAGAGGTATTAGGAAGAACATATGCAAATGGGAAAGTAAAAATTAGGTTTACATTCATGTGAATTTAATTGGAAAATAGAGGATGTCGTGCACCAGTTCCATCGAGCAATGGTGAGACTAAACTTAGACTATTGTGTATCGTTCGGAGTTCCAATCTAAGAAAGAATATACTGATTACAGAGGAACTGCAAAAGGTATTATCCAAATTAACCCCTAAGTTGGCAAGGTTGCCTGACGGGGTAACTCGGCCTATAGTCTCAAGTTTCGAAGCATGAGAGGTGATTGTAGTGAATATTAGAAACATCGAAAGGACTGAATAACAGAGGGACATGAGAAAGTACAAGTAGGCTAGATCTGGGAGAATCCCACGCTATTCTACACGGACAAGTGGAACAGAATAATCAGCAAACAGTTAGTGTCCATTAGAAACCAAAGGGGCAATCTGTGTGTCAAGCGGGAGAATATTGATGGATTGTAACATGAGACATTCACATCTATTTTACTTGGGAGAAGGAGGATGCAGGTACAGAATTCAAGAAGATGGACTGGACAACTCTTGAACAGATTGATGTAAAATATGAAGAGGCATTTGAGGCTTTGTTCTGTATAAATTTGGACCAATCTCCATGTCTGAAAGTGTTGTATCACAGGTGGCTGTTGGGGTCAAGGGAGGAATAACCCTAATTGAATATTTTAATTAGAATCTGACCATAGGGGAGGTGCCAGAGAACTGGAGGACTGCTAATATGATTACACTTCACAGTTAGGGTGGGAGAGATAGACCAGGGAACTATAGACGAGCGAGTATTAGATCACTGTTAAGGAAACTACTGAAGGAAATAGGGAAGGAGAAACTCGAACTCCAATCAGAGTCACAAGGTTTGATCAGGGATAATCATCATGACTTTATCAGAAGGAAGTCACATCCAATGGATTTGATTGAATTAGTTTGAGGAGGTCAATTGTTTAGTTTGGTAGGAAGGCCTTTGACAAATTTCCAGCTGAGATACTGAGAAATAATGTAAAATCTCACAACATGAAGGATACCTTGACAGGTTACAAGGAGAATTGTCTTAGTGGCAGCAGGCAGAGGGTGGTGAGAGAAGGCTGTTTGAGCGACTGGAGACCAGTGTCCCCTGGTGTAGCACAGGGATCAGTGTTATATCCCTTATTGTTTGTGTTATTCATAAACAAAAAGATGTGAATGTGGAGGGGGCTAGGTGGAGTGTGGAGGAGGTGTGACAAGTAAGTGTATGTTTGACATAAAGATTGACCGGTTGGTTCGCAGTGAGGAGGAAGGCCTTAAGTTTCAGGAAGATGCAGATGATTGGTCAGATGGGCAGATCAATGGCAGATAGAATGTATCCCTGATAAATATGAGGTGATGCACTTTGGGAGAAGGAACCAGACAGGGGAGGACTCAATGAATGGCAGCACACTAGGAAGCTCAGGGTGTACTCCTCCACAAATCCCTGAATGTGACTGGACAGGTTAATGGGCTAGTTAAGAATTGTACCTTGGGTATTGTGTTTCCTAATCAGGGCGTAGATTATAAGAACAATGCAGGGCTTTGGTTAGGACAAAATGGAATACTGCATGTAGTTCTGAGAGCCACATTCCAGGAAAGATGTGATTGTACTGGAGTGGGTGCAGAGGTGATTCACCAGGATGTTCCCTGGGATGGAGCATATCAGCTATGGAGAGAGGCTGGATCAGCTCGGGTTGTTTACTTTGGACCAGAGTAAGCTGAGGGGTCCGTGATCCAGAAGGATAAGATTATGAGGGACATGGACAGGGTGGATAGACATTAGCTGTTCCTTTTAGTCAGAGGGTCAAGAACAAATGAGCACACTTTTAAAGTGAAAAGTTTGAGGTTCAGAGGATTTAAATATTTTTTCATCTCGAGGATGTGGGGTTCTGGGATTACTTCCTGAGAGGGGAATTATCACGGGTAACCTCACAATCCTTAAAAAGTACTTGGACGAGCACTTGGATGTGTCATAACATTCCAGGGTATGGGCCTGGTGTAGGAAAGTGGGACTAATATAGATCGTGTTGCATTTCTGTTGGCACAGAGACTATGCTCCTGTGAGTGTATGGTGTGGAAGTTCAATTATTGTTCAGTTTAAGGCAGGAATTGATGGCTTTCTGAAAAGTATATTCACAAGGGTTAAAAGAGTGAACTGCAACAGCTTGTTAAATTATGTCAATGTGAGAAATATGAGAAAACAAGTGCAGTTTCCCTACAGTTTGAAACCAGAGAATAGAGAATTGGAAACAGGGAAATGGCACAACTATGAAGCCACTACTTCAGTTCTGTCTTCACAGAACTTTCAAACAATACAAGGAAAACCAAGTCTGGTGTAGGAAGATGATAGAGTACATGGAACATAGAACATAGTAAGTAAATGGTTTAGGAGAAATTATTGTGGCTGAAAGTATTGGTCATAGGCAACACTAACATAGATTTATGAAATGGGAATTATGTTTGAGAAACAGAATGGGAGACAAATGAAAGAGAAGCAATGGATGTAAAACATGTTGATGTTTAGAAAGATTTTGATAAAGCTCCAAGCCCAATTTGCAAAATCAAATCTGAGTGGATTGGGGGATAATATATGGCTATGTTTCCAGAATGGGACAGCTGGCAGGAAACGGTGAATAGAAATAAACAGACTCGTCAATCAACAGCCTGACATTGTCTGTAAGGTATGATTCTGTGAATATGACTATATCGCAGACACCCCATTACCTTCCCCAGATATCTCCTGTCTCATCAGCAGGACGGACACAGCAGAAGTGGCTGCACAGTTGGATATAGTTGGAAGGGAATTGCTCTTGGAGTCCTCAACTGTGACTCCGTATCCCATGAAGTCTCATGGCATTACTTTGCACATGGGAAAGGAAACCTCCTGCTGATTACCACGTACCAGCCTCACTCAACTGATGAATAAGTACTCCTCCATGCTGACCAACACTTGGAGGAAGCACTGAGGGTAGCACGGACGCAAGATGTACTCTGGGTGGGGAATCTCAATGTTCACCACCAACAGTATCTCAGCTACAGCATTACTGATCGAGCTGGCCGGGTCCTAAAGGATATAACTGGCGGCAGGTGGTGAAGGAACCAACAACAGGAAAATACATACTTGACCACAGCCTTACTAGCCTGCCAGTTACAGAAGTCTCTGTCAATGACTATATCGGTACGTGTGACCACCGCATAGTCATTGTGGAGACAAAGTCACACCTGCATGATGAGAATAACCTCAACCATTTTGGGTGGTACTATCACGGTGCTTAATAGGGCAGACTTTGAACAGATCTAGCAGCTCAAATCTGGATGTTCATAACGTGTTTTGGGTCATCAATAGCAGTGGAATTGTACTCCCGCATAACCTCATGGCCTGGCATATCCCCCTCGCAACTATTGCCATCAATACAGAGGATCAACATTGGTTCAATGGAGTGGGCAGGATGGCAGGAGCAGCATCAGGCATACCTGACAATGAGGTGTCAGCCTGGTGAAGCCACCAAACAGGACTGTTTGTGCACCAAACTGCATAAACAGTAAGTGATAGACAGAGCAAAGTGATCCCACAAGCAACGGTTCAGATCTAAGCTCTGCATTCCTTCCACTTCTAGTTGAGAAACGTCAGGGACAATTAAACAATTCACTGGAGGAAGAGATTCCACAAATAACCCCTTCCTCCATGATGGAAGAGCCCAGCACTTCAGTGTATAAGATAAGGCTGATGCATTCGTAACAATCTTCAGTCAGAAATGCTGAGTGGATGATCAATTTCAGCCCCCTCGTGGTCCTCAGCAATTCAGTTACCAGTCATCAACCAATTTGATTCAGTCCATGCGATATCCAGAAACGATTGGAGATACTGCATACTGCATAGGGTCCATAATCTGACAACATTCTGGCAATAGTACTGAAAACCTGTGCTCCTTAACTTGCCGCTCCCCGAGCCAAACTGTTTCAATACAGTTACAACAATGGCTTTTCCTCATTATGTGGAAAATTACCCCAAGTCTCTCCTGTATATAAAAAGCAGAACAAATCCAATCCGGCCAAATACAACTCCATCAGTCTACTCTCGATCATCAGTAAAGTGGTGGAAGGTTTCAGTGCTTTTAAGCAGCAACCTGCTCAGCAATACCCTGTTCAATGACGCCCAGTTTGGGCTCCACCAGGGCTACTCAGCTCCTGACTTCATTACCGTGGTTCAATCATGGACAACAGAGCTGAATTCCAGAGGTGGGGTGAAAGTGATAGCCCTTTAAATCAAGGCTGCATTCGACCCTCTGTGGTATCAAGGGACCTTAGCAACACTGGAATCAATGGGCATCAGGGGCAAACTCCCCGCTGGTTAGAATCATACATGACACGTAGGAAGATGGTCATGGTTGATGAAGGTCAGTCAACTCAGCTCCAAGTCTGGAGGAGACCCTCGAGCAGTGACCAAAAACTTCTTCAGGGCTGCTTCATCAATGACCTTCCCTCCATTTTAAGGTCAGAAGTAGGGATGTTCATCAATTATTGTACAATGTTCTGCAACATTTGTGGCTCCTCAGATACTGAAACAGTCCATGTTCAAATGCGACAAGATCTGCGGAGTATCCAGGCTGACAAGTGGCAAGCAATATTCAGCCCACAGGAATGCCAGACCATGACCATCACTAATAAAATATAATCTAACCTGCCCCTTGGCATTCAATGGTGTTACTATCACTGAATCCCCAGTATCAAATTCCTGGTGGGTAATCATTGCTCAGAAACTCACTGGTCTCGCCACATGAACACAGTAACTATAAGAACAGGTCCGAAGCTAGGAATACTGCGGCGAGTAACTCACATCCTGACTTCCAAAACTCTGTCCATCATCTACAATGCATAAGTCAGAAGTGTAATAGGAGACTCCCAATTTGCCTGGATGACTGCAGCCCCAACAACACTCAAGAAGCTTTATACCATCCAGGACAAAGCAGCCAGTCTGACTGTCCCTTCATCCACAATGCTCCACCAATCAATGCTCAGCATCAGCAGCAGCAGTGTTTTACTATCTACATGCTGCAATGAAATGATTCTCCAAAGATCCTCAGATACCACCTTCCCAACTCACGACCACGTCTATCTAGAAGGACAAGGGGTACAGATGTATGGGAATACCATCATCTTCAGGTTCCCTCCAAGCCTTCTTCATCCTGACTTGGAAATATATCACTGCTCCTTCACAGTCACTGGGTCAGAATCCTGGAATTCCCTCCCGAATGGCATTGAAGGTCAACCACAGCAGGTGGACTGCAGCGTTCAACAAGGCAGCTCACCACCACCTTCTCAAGGGCAGCTAGGGACAGGCAATAAATGCTGGCCCAGCCAGTGACTCCGAGATTCACGAAATAAATAAATAGAAATTAACAGAGGATGATTGCTGAGGTGTCACAGGGATCGGTGCTTCGGACCCAGCTGTTCACAATGCCCTGTAAACATTTGGTTGCTGGAATCAGATACAACATATCCCAGCCTGCTGACAGCACTAACGGATGTGGGATTGTGAGTGGGTGAGAAGGATGTAAAAAAGCACCGAGAAGACTAAGACAAGTGGAGTGAATGGGTAAATACGTGAGAGATGGAGAACAATGTGGATAGAGGTGACGGTGTGCCCTTTGGTGGAAACGATAAATTGGCAGCCTACCATTTGAAAGGGATTGGTGGAAACATGTTGATCTACAAAGGGACGTATGCTCCTTTTTGTTGTTTCCTTCTGCATAAACCTCTGAGGCCCATGCAGCGCAGTGAGTTCTGTAACCAGAAGTCAATACTGGGAATGGAGATTGGCACGCTGCCCAGTGTACACAGACCAACCAAGTGGGGAGCTGCAACACTGAAAAGGATCTGCATCTCCTTGTACACCAGTCGCTGAAAGGAATATTGCAGAAACAGAAAGCAGTGAGGAAGATAAATGGTGTGTGGACCTTCACTTCAGGGGGATGTGAGTCCAGGAGAAAAGGTGTCTGACTGCAGCTGTAGTCTGACTGGCCTTGGTGAGATATCATCTTGAACATTGTGCAGTATTGTGTGCAGTTTTGGTCTCCTTACCTAATAAAGGACAAACCTGACATTGAGGGAGAGCAGTGAAGGATGATCAGACTGATCTCTGGGATGACGGGGTTGTTGTGGGATTAGAGTTTGGGGTGATTGGGCCTGTATTCCATGGGGTTTAGGAAAATGAGTGGAGATCTCAGTGAAATATACAAAACTCTGACAGGGTGAGACAGTTTGGAATCAGGGATGATAATTCCCCTGGCTTGGACTTCTAAAACAAGGGGCCACAGTATTAGGTACACCAGGTCACTCTGCATTGAGATGAGAATAAATGTCGCACTCACTGACTGGGGAACCTGGGGAATTCGCTCGCACCTGGAAACCAAGACACTGATTATAAATAAGGATTTAGAGACAGTAAAGGGATGGTGGGAGAGCAGGAGTACGGTGTGGAAATGAAGGGCCAACCAACATTATATTGAATTGGTTAGCAAACTGGATGGACCAAATTTACTACTGCACCGCCTATTTTATAGCTTCCCAAGGTTACTCACATTAACGGATATGTATATCGTGTGGGGTAAGTGCATTGTGGAGATTTTTTCCATGAACTGGAATGGGTTGGCTCAATGTGTTGTATGGCCTACTCCATTCCTGATGTTTCTGTGCAGTCTGTGGGAAAGCTCTGTAAATGTTGCCACAAGCTCTCAAATGTAAGGAAGGGGGTTTCTGCAGGGTCGACAGGACTGTGTTCCCATTCCCTTATCCTATGCTGATGCTGAGGCCGGGTGTTCTGTCCGATTTCATCCTTTCAGACCTCGGAGTAGTTTGATACAAATGAGTGCCCTTGCTTGGCAATTTCAGAGACCATTGAAATGTTGATCACATGTCAGCATCTTTGGAGTCACTTTTTGGCCAGCCCAGGAAATCATGGGAGATTCACTTCCTAAAAGTACATTGGAGAAGGAAATTCTGTTTACAATCCATATTGGCTTCAAGGTCACTGTTACTGATCCCAGATTTTAGATCTCGATATCTTATTAATTGTCTTTAACTTCCACCCGCTGCTACATCATTCGCCTGGTCTGGATTAGTAATCCAGTAATATTTCTACAACAGCATTATCTCCACATGGGGACCTGTCAAAAACCACACTGAGCAGGTTATTTCTGTGCTGCTTGACAGCTCTGTCAAAAAGAACTCCCACCAATTTGACCGTCATGATGGGACTGAGGAGGTGGTAATTGGTCAGATTGTAATTATTCCCGTTTTAAGCGACGGGACTTAGCTGAGTAATTTTCCACATTGCCAGGGAGATGTCAGAGTTGGACCTGGAATGAAACAGATTCCCCAGGGACACGGCTTGTTGTGCAGCTAAAGTCTTCAGTCCTATTGCAGGAATGGAGTCAGGACCCATTGCCTTTGTCGTATCTACTGTGTTCACCTGTTTCTTGATATCACGAACAGCGAATCAAATTGGTTAAAGACTGGCATCTTTGATTTTGTGGGCATCATGATGAGGGTGAGGTGTATCATCGACTCAACACTTCTGGCAGAAGATGGTGCAGATAAAACATCCTTCGCTGTTACACTGATGTGCAGGACTGTTCCATTATTTAGGATGGGGATGTTTGTGGAGCCCTCTCCTCCAGTCATTTGTTTAATCGTCCATCAGCATTTATGACTGAATGTGACAGGGCTGCAGTGCTTCAATCAGATCTGTTGGTCAAGTCTGGTAGCTTTAATGAGTTAGCATCAGGTTAAAGTTCATGTGATTCTAACTCTGACATGTTCACCCACACTCGTCACTGAGCCATAGATGGTGTTGATGGCAATGACAGACTGAGGTGTTACCCTGGCAAAAAGTTACAGGTTGTGGTTGAATGCTGTTCTGCTTCTCCTGCTGCTGTGGTCGACAGCACTACGTGAATACGCAGTTTCGAGCTGCAATATCTGCAATGCAATTCTGCTGTCTATTCCCCAAATCTCACTGAGACTCATTCACCCATCAGCCCTGCACTCAGTGACCTAACCTGGTTTCTGATGTGGAAATACTTCCATTTTCAAACTCTCATTCTGCTGAGGGTCTCTCTTCCCGGGTCTTCCTTCCAATCTGACACATTCTGCAAAGGCATTTAACTGATCTTAATTCAAATGTTTAATTCACCTGAATCTTTTTCCTTGAGAAATACCATCTTCTGTGTTTAAAGTAAATGTGTTTCCTCTGTTTCTTTCCCTGACCATGATTTGTAGTGTCAGTGATGCCAGCATTATGTAGTTTCAGATCCAATGAATTCTCTGGATTCCCAATCATCTTCACCACATTGTATATTTTCTCTTTTGGTTTGATACCTTATCACTCATGGCTGCCTTGTTCGTCCATGAGTATGTTTCAAGTTCTTGGGGTTACATTTCTGGTATTATCTTCCGAATTATCCCCAGAACCTCCTCCCATTGCTTCTCCATGGTCTTTCCTGCTCAGATCCCATTCCAATTAACTCTGGCCAGCTACACCCACATGTCTTTGTAGTTACATTGCTTAATTATAACCACATTACATCTTGAAGAGAGCGTTAGATATAAACTGAAAGAAGGAGTTTTGGGAGATGGGACACGAAGAATAATTGTCGGATTTCTTAAAAAGATACAAAGGGAGAAGCAGAGAGAGGATATAGATATGGAGATGTGGAAAATGAGAAAACTACATTATCGAAAGAAGTAGATGAACATCCCCCAATGTTTTGGCAATTCCTGTGTGCTGTGTTCCTTTGTACAGTTCATGTACAACAGAGTAATATGTTCAAATGATGAGTCTGATGCCAGAATATTTATCTCCAATAATATGACTGACACTAGATTTAGAAAGAACCCAGCAGGCCAACATATTGAAGTGCCGGTAGAAAGGGGATTAACTGAAATAAGTTGGGACACCAGAATCAAGAATTTGGAGCACACATCCTGTTAAGAATGAGAGATTAGAGTTGGTAATCCCAGAAAAGGAGGGAACGTTGAGAGGATCAAATCATGTTTTAATGTTTTATCAATTTTGTACATCATATGCGTCATTTTTCGTTAACTGTGTCTCTGTTGTTCATTTACAATGTGTTGCGCACATATGAAAAATGTGACTTATCTGCACACACACATTGATTAAACAGTGTATATAAAATCATTTTTCCACCATTGAAACTGTCCTGTTGTCGTGTGACATTGAGACATGAACACCAACTAGCCACCAAAAGACATGAGACACTATCACTAGGTTCCATACATACAGACAAAGAAGGGCACCACTTTGACTGGGACAAAGCACACACACATACTAAGACACGCAAGGACCTTCTTAGAGGAATGGTATTCTAACCAGAAGTCCATCAGTAAATGCATCAATTTAGATCCTGTCTACATTCTCTTGTTAAAATAACCGGAAATGACATCACCCACTTTAAGAAACCGAGACCTATAAATAGAGAGGCTGGACATATCACCAACACTTCAGCAGATACTCTCACTGATGATGTCACCTAGTCAAGGTGACTAAACTTCTGAAAACATACCTTCAAGCTCAGCGAGCTAACTTGCACACACATAAATTGTTATTTTTTGTTTATTACTGGAATTTAGGAATTCTCTGTCGCTCATGTTTTGACAGATTATGAAGTGAGGTGAGCTTTTCTAGGTGTGTGGTTTTAATTAACAGAGGGGTTCGACATTGATGTCATAACAATTTGGGGCCTTGCCGTGTGGCACTTGGACAAACTTGAACAGATTTGAGATACAACAGGTCCCAGCAAATTGCAACTCATTGCAATTAGTGACCTTGATCTTCAAATAAAACCAGAGGGAAAATTCGTTTAATTTTGTTACTTGTGATTGGTTAAATGAAAAGTGAGGGAAATGGCTTTTAACATTACTAAAGAGCTTGCCAAATTTTCGAAGGAAGTTTAGAAAGACAGGAGGAGGACATTTTTTAGAATTAGCAAATAGGTTGGAATTGGGTTTAACCAGGGAGAAAAGAGAAGCTGAAATTGTAATGGAGTTAGTTAAGCACTTTGATATATCAGAGAAATAGGCAACTGCAGTAGAGTTAAAGAAAACTTAAATTGCAAATGTGGCAACTGGAGTTAGAAGATAAATAAAGGGAAGGAAATAGAGAGAGACGAAAGAGAAAGAGAGGAAAGAGAGAGAGAGGGGATTTGAAATTCAGAAGTTGGGAATTAGACAAGAAAGTTAAATTCACAGGATGGAGATGAAGGGAGAACGTAGGGATGTATACAACTAGGTTAGTAACTTGTCATATTTTGGTGTGAAAATTTATAAAACCTTTTTTGTTTCATTTGAAACAATGGCTAGGCAGATGATGTGTCCAGTGAACTTGTGGGTAATGCTAGTTCAGACTATGCTGGTGGGCACAGCTGGTGAGGTATGTGCAGCGCTGTCAGATGAGGGATCGAGAGATTATCAAGATGTTAAATTGGCTATTTTGATTGGTTATGAATTGGTACTAGAAGCATATAGACAGAAGTTCAGAAAAATAGAGACGGAGCTTGATCAGACTTATATTGAGTTTGAAAGAGTTAACCACAGTCATTTTGATAGATAGGTGCTGGCCTTAAAAATAGATAAGACCTGTGAGGCTTGAAGGGAGATTAATCTGCTGGAGAAGTTAAAAGACTTACTTCCAGAGATAGTAAGAATTCATGTGAATGCATAGACAGTTCAAGAAGTGAGTAGTACGGCAGAAATGGCAGGTAAATATGCATTGTGGCATGTGATGAAACTTAGCTTCTGGCAGGAATTTCATCCTGTGAGGGATAGAAATTGGGAGAAGGGACGATCACACATTACAAAGCGAACAGTAGCTCACAATAGTTCACTACAGGTGAAGAAAGAAGCCCAAGGGGGTTGAAAGGTGGTGAAAGGCCTCAGTGCTCTCACTATAAGGGAGTGGAACACATAATATTACAGTGCTGGTGGTTTAAGAAGGGCTCAGGGAAAAAGTTGTTTTCACTGCAGTAAGCTGGGACACACCGTGCTGGGCGTTAAAGGAAGACACTTTGGGGAAAGATGTGGTAGAAGAGGCTAAGCCCAGTGGCATGAGTGAAACTGGTAAAGGAGAGCCCAAGTGGAGCCGAGGAGATGCAGGAAATTGCACAGCCTATTCAAGGGCTGGGTATGGAGGCAGTGCCTGATCTCTCTAAAGAATTCACCTCTGTAGATAAAGTTTACTCAGAAAGAAAAAGGGGGAGAATGACAAGAAGTTATAATTTTGTGAGATATGGGATCTGCTCAGTCTCGAATAGTTGACAAGTGAGGCGCCGGAAAAGCACAACAGATCGGGCAGGATCCAAACAACAGGACAATCGAATATCAGGCAGAAACCCATCGTCAGGAGGGGTGGGGGGACAAGGGGGCTGAAAGATAAATACGAAGGTAGTAGCTGAGCTGGTGGAAGGGTCACTGGGAAGGCAATAAGATGATGTAGGTGGGAGTGATAGTGATATGTCGGAGGGTAGGGTGGAGTCGATAGGTGGAAAGGAAGATGTCCAGTTCGGGCAGTCCAAGAGGGCAATGCTAGGTTGAACAGTTGGATCTGGGAGAGGTTGGTGGAGGGGAGATTTGGAATTTGGTGAAGTCAACGTTGATTCTGTACAGTTTGAGGGTTCCAGCTTTCCTACCACCGATAGGAGTCCTATCACACTCCTCTCCGACCTACCACCATCACACCCTCCCTGCATCTACCTATCGCCTTCCAAGCTCCTTTCCACCCAGCTCCACCTCCACTCTCCCATTTATTTCTCAACCTCCTTTCCCCTCCCTTACCTCCCACTTTCCTGATGAAGGATTTATGCCTGAAACGTCAACGCCCCTGCCCCTCGGATGCTGCCAACGTGCTGTGCTTTTCCAGCCCCACACTTTTCAACTCTTATCTCCAGCATCTGCAGCCCTCACTTTCTCTCACCCTCTAATAATAAGAGATGAAAGTCTTTTTCACTCTTTCTGGCATGTTCATCAAGAGCGTGTTAATTTGTGGAATGGGGACAGAAATTAAGCATTCCCTTGTGTAACATCAGGATGGAATGCCAAATCAAGGTTGGGGAAGTAACAGTGACAGTGAGTAACAGAGTGTCAGTTCCATGAATAAAGTTTGTTCTTGGGAACGATTTAGCAGGAGGTGAGGAGGGATAGGCACCCCTTGTGGTGGACAAGCCAAAGGAAGACTACGGAATTGGGGAGTTAAAAGAAAATTACCCAGGAATTTTTCCAGACTGTGTAGTAACAAGATCCCACTGTCATAAGTTACAGCAGGAAGGGAAAACGAACGAAAAAGACAAATGAATTGATGCTCAGTGAACTGACCCCCTGTTTGATGTATCGATGCAGGATAAACCTGAACAGGCAGAGGATCAGGCAGGGGCGTTAAGTCCAGAAAGGCTGATGGACCTACAACAGATATATACACACACATACACACACACATACACATGCACACACAGAAAAGGAATCAGAATATATGGTTGAACGTTATTAACTTAAAGATAGAATCATAAAATTAAAATGGAGACCCCGATAGGTTACTGCAGACGGGAAATGGGCCGAAGTGCACCAGATTGTGTTAGCAGTAACGTATAGTGTTACGGGTAGCTCATAAACTAACTGCAGGCCGTCACTTAGGTGGACAGCAGACTCAGGCTAAGGTACAGAAGCATTTCTAGTGGCCTGGAATGTACAAGGACGCTATTAATGTTTCTTGCACATGACATACATACCAAATGGTAGGTAAGTAACAGGCAGTAATAAAACCAGCACCTTTCTTGCCAATTCCTGCATTCGAAGAACCTTGCACGTGGGTTATGATTAATTGTGTAGCTCCCCTTTCTAAAGTAAAAGTGGAAACCAATATTTGCTGACTATATTGGATGTGTCTAACAGATTTCCAGAGGCAATTCCATTATTGGAGTGTTAAGGCAAAAAGGGAGGTGGAGGAGTTAGTTGGTAGCTTTCTTTACTCGCTGTGGGCTACCCAGAGAGATTCAGTCAGACCAAGGGTCTCATTGTACTGCTCAGCTGTTTAAGGAAGTCATGGATGGCTTAGGCATACAGCACTTCAAATCAAGGGCATCCCATCCTGAATCCCAGGGAGCCTTGGAAAGTTAGCATCAGACGCTGAAGACTATGTTAACAGCGTCCTGTCAGGGTTGGCCAAATGATTGGGATAAAGGTGTCCCATTAAATTGTTTGCCATTAGAGATGTCCCAAATAAATCTACTCACTTTACTTCTATTGAGTTAATATTCATACATGAAGTGAGAGGTCCTTTGAAATTAATTAAATATAAATTGACAGGTCCGAAGTTGGAAATCTCACACCTGGATTCTCTGTGTGAGGTGAAGGAGAGAGTAGACGGAGTAGCTGAGTTTGCTAAACAGTATCTGAAAAGCATAGCATAGAGTGAAGCAGGTGGCAGATAAAAACTCTGAAACTTTGAAGATTTCCCGTGGGGATGACGTATTAGTATTGCCACCAGTGGTAAGAAATCCCTTCAAAGACAGGTTTAGTGGCCCCATTCAAATTTTAAAAAACGTGGAGTCAGTTAAACTATCTAGTAAAGATACCAGAGATGACAAAAAAGCTTTATCGCGTATTTCATATGGTTGAATAATCCACCAGCCACATTTAAGACTCAGAAACAGAGTTGTGGCCATATGAACAAATTGTGCAGCTTATCTGTATGATGTCGTGATTTTTAGCAAGTGATTGAAAGCTCACATGTTACAGCTGGCAGAGCATGTTGAACGTTTACACGATTCAAACTTGGTAATAAACTTAAAGAAAACAGAATTCGCGAAGGCAGAGGTGACGTTCTTGGGACATTACATTGGACATGGAAGGTTGACCCCATGGAACACAAAGACGAAGGGCTTTGAGGAATTTCCACGACAATCCTCGAAGAAAAAGGTGCTTCGATTTTTGGAACTGAGTGGATCCTATTGGAAGTTTGTTCCAAACTTCAGCAGCGTATTGGCACCACTGATGGATTTACTAAAGAAGAACACAGAATTGTGCTGGACAGAACAATGTCAGGAGGCATTTGAGAATTTTAAAGCAGGATTAATCACCGCACGAGCTTTAGCTACACCAAATATTCTGAAAGCCTTTGAAAATTTGATGCTCGGGATATAGGGGTCAGAGATGTATTGACACAGAAAGAGGATGATGGAATTGAACGGCTAATTGGCTACTTGTCGAAAAAACTCAATATCCACCAGAAAAAAAAATCTCCATGATTGAACAAGAATGATTAAGTTTCACACTGGCCTGACAATATTTTAATTTTTATGTGACAACAAATTGTCGGAGATGGTTGTGGACAACGACAAATATCTCTCATTTTTTGGAATATTTAAAGACCAGAATATGAGACTATTTATTTGGAGTCTTACCTTACCGACTTTAAACTCACAAAATGTGCATGTTGTGGCCCCTATAATGTGATCGCAGAGGGGTTTTCGCGGATTTAAAGGAAAGCAGTGCAGATAAGATTTGACTTATTCCAGTGTTGTATTGGTGTGCAGAATTAATATGAATGATATAACTGAGATTAATACTTTTGTATTTCATATAATTGGGATTAAGAATTAGAGGAAAAGGAATGATGCCATCTTTTCATTCTGTTGGTTCATTTTATTTTCTGAAGCGGGGAGATGTTATGAAGCCAAAAACATGTATGGGCACTTTAAGACAGAACGAGTTTTGTTGAATAGAAATTAAAGCCACTGATGCCAGCTAAAGGTCACACTGTTCCACATGTCACCATTAGCTGAGAAATTGATACCTGAGTTTTGGTTGCAATTTGATAGCCATTCAAATGCGACCAAAGATTTTAAATAATGCTCAGGATACCAAAAACCAACAGAATTTGAATATTATTGTTTGGACACCTGGACAGCAATCAAATTATGCGAAATATTACATCATGGGGAGTATGTAAACCCAGCATTTTGAAAATAGAGGGAGATCCACTGCCATCCAACAGCTGCTGTAGAGCAGGAGTGTTAACTGACCATCTCAAACACTCTCTATCAAAGACACATGTTCATGTAAACCTACTTGCAATAAAAAAATGACCCAGGGTGATCAGCAGCTGAAAGAGTGAACAAAGCGGGGAAGATAGAGACTGTATGGTCTTGAGATTTTAATGTTTCATATGTGGGTTGTTGGAACAGCATATTTTTAAAGAGTTGGATTCAGATAGTAAGTAGGTAAGACAAGAGGGGCTTGTGTTTGTGAATAGTTGTTGTTTAGTGTTCACTATTAAAGTTAAGAAACGAACTTGATAATTTTTGTTTAAATAGTGGAATGGAGGAGATCTGTGTTGCTCATATTTTAACAGATTACAAGGTGAGGCGAGTTTTTCTGGGTGTTTGGGTTTAATTAACAGAGCGGTTCGAGTCCACCTTGTAAATGTCCATCTACGCTAACCCCATTTCCCTGCAGTTGGCCCATACGCTTCCAGTCCTTTCCTATCCGTATATTTATCCAAATGCTATTGAAATGTTGTTAATGTACCCCCCTCAAACACATCTGCTGGCAGCTCATCCATGTGTCAGCCCTTTGTGTAAAGGAGTGGCCCCTCAGGTTCCCCTTCATTCCTTCCCCTTTAACCTTAAAATGATCCCATGTAATCCTCGATTCTCTACACCTTGGAAAAAGACAGAGAGCATTAACCCTATCCGTACCCCTCGTGATTTTATATAGCTCTCGAAGGACTCCCTCAGTCTCTTACACGTAAAGAAAAGGTCCTAGCTTGTCCAACCTCTCCCTATAACTCAGACCATTGGGTCCTGGCAACGTCTTTGTAAATTTCTTCTGCACTTTTTCTAATTGAATAACATCCTTCCCATAACAAGGTGACAAATCTGAACACAATACTCCAAGTGTGGCCTTACCGAAGTCCTGTGTAACTGCAACCTAAGGTCCCAACTTCTATACTCAATATCCTGCCTGATGAAGGCCAATGTGCCAAAAGCCTTCTTCACTGCCCTGTCTACCTGTGACTCCACTCTTAGAGAACCGTGCACCTGAACACCAAGGTCCCTCTGCCCACTGCACCCCTTAAGACCCTCCCATTCACCATGAAACCCCGACGTTGATTTGAGTTTCCAAAATGCAAGACCTCACGCTTCTATATTAAATTCGATTTGCCATTGCTCGGCTCATTTTCCACCTGATTAAGGCCCTGCTGCAATTTCTGATAAACATCCTCACTGATCATGCTCCCAATTACTTTAGTGTCATCTGCAAACTTACTAATCATACCTTGTACATTCTTAACCAAATCATAGATTACAAACAGCAATGGACCAAGCCTCCGGTCTGACAAACATCCTTCCACTCAACCCTCTGCTTCCTACCATGAAGCCAACCGTGTATTCAATTGGCCAGCCCTCCCCCGCATTCCACGTGATGGAACCTTCCAGAGCAGCCTGCTATGTGGAACCTTATCAAAGGCCTTACTGAAATCCATAGAGACTACGTGTATCACTCTGGCCTCATCAAACGTCCTGGTAACTTCATCAAAAGACTCTAAGAAATTTGGGAAGCATGATCTCCCACTCACGAGTCTATGCTGACTGCTCCGAATCAAACCCTGTGTAAGTAATGGGTGCTGTGCTTCATTGAAAGATGATTCGAGTACATAAGTAAAGCCATTTTCCTGCTGTTGTAGAGCCTTGCTGAGAGAGCATTAGGGGCACTCTCTACAGATTTGATCTCCTTTGTAAGGAATGATCTCCTTACAACAGACACGGGTGATGGTAACATGGGGATAGAGTGAATAAGCTGAGTGTTTTATCTGTCGAGCTGTGAGAGACGAAGAAAGTATGATGCTGAAACACGAGGAGTGGCAGCGATCACTTATTTCCAAAACAGACATTGACAGGGAGAGGAATTCCATACTTTACCCAGGATTGATTGGTTTGATCTATTGTCACGTGTACCTCAGTACAGGGAAACACTTTATTTATGAACAGTGGAGGAAGATCATAGTAAGCATGGCCAGGCAGATCATAGGGTGGAAGTAAACTTAGACAGAGTAAGGCACACAGGTTACACTGAACAGGACGTGTACTAGAAAAGATCAACATGAACACGATCAACATTATTTGAACTTAGAGAGTCCATTCATCAGTCTAACGTAGCTTACCTAATAGTTTATATGCCTAAATTAACTCTCCCCATGTTATTTTCAGTCGGAGTGTGAACCCTGTACTAAACATCAGGTTGTTCACAATCCCCAACAGCAGCCACAATACCTTCCATCTGAAACAGGTAGCCATTCCCACCAGCTTCCGCCCAACATAGAGAACACCAGGCTGGCTTCTAAGAGATGGAAGGTGCCTTCTTGAGACTTCACACAAGACATATGGCTTCCTTGCTCACCACTAGAAAACCACGTTAAAGTCCCACGTGTGTATCATAAGCAAGGGAGCCAGGAGGAACAACGTGGAGCAGTCTGTCTGTGCAGCCTCTGCTCCACTTGGTCATCATGTTAGAGCATCATTTAGGAGACACTTAAGACTGCCAATGCTGGAGATCAGAGTAGAGCATCAATTTCTGGAAAAGCACAGCAGGTCAGGCAGCATCCGAGGACCAGGAGAATTGACATTTCGGGCATAAGACATTCATCAGGAATCAGCAAAAATTACCTCATTCTGCCCCCGTGTAAGTGCATTGAGGTGGGAATGGCGTCCTGCTGTTCCTGTGTAAGTGACTCAAGGGACTGACTAGCTTCTTCCTCGTCCAATTGGACAGGGCCAAGGGCCTGACTGGGTTACCCCTGGTTCCTGTTTTACAGCTCATTGTACTGACTAGTATGACAATGCTGCAGCTTTAAGAGGTTATTTTGTCGGGGCTTCTTTTACGATCGTTACCAAGCTGGTTAGTTAAGACCACTTGAGTAACAGCTAGGGAGGCCTTGTGTTTATTTTAATGCAGCATGAATGGGTGTGGCCAGCTCTCACAGATTAGGATCTCTGGGTTTCGGTTTCTCAGTAACATCAGAAACTATTGGGGTCGCCACAGAGTTGGAAGCTTCAGTGGATGTTTCCTGGTTGCTACTCTCTCTGAATTTTCTCTTGATGCTGTTTTTAATTCCTGGATTGGAGAAATGTTTGCGACAAGCTGTGTCTGAATATTTCTTTTTGCCAGGGGCTGTGTTTATGGGATTTTCCTATATTGGAACAGTTCATTAGTTATAGTTCCTAGATCTATTATTCTGTAAACTTGTCCAATAAAATTACGTTATTCTAATTTCCTCTTTCTTAGGTTTCATTTTCTCTTTCGTGTTTAAGTAGATAGTCTTTTTCTTCACACCGAGTAGTTTGACCAGTCACATTGCATCTGGAACAGACACTTTACATTTCCTTTAAAGTTAAAAAACATTAGAATCTACGCTACCGCCTTCAAATATTTTCGAGGGGCTTTGGTGTGGCCCATCACATTAGACTCCTTCTCTTCCTGAGTAATAGGCTGGAGGTACTGAATGGGGTGTCCCTGTTCTTCTCCAATAATATCAATGTGCTGAATGACTTCCTCATATTGCTGTGAAACCAGCGTGAGGTGTTGAATGAACTCTTGCTTTACTGTGGCAATGTGCAGTGCCCGCCAGTGCTATTACATGAATGTTACGGAAAATTTAACAGCACAAGTCTCAATGGAATCTGAATCCTGCTACACACGGACAAAGACCAGTTCAGGAGCTGACGGGGGACAAAATGTTCTGAACATTGTGGAATCTTCAGCGACCATCCCCACTTCTGATCTTATGGTGGGGAGTTTGGGGGCGGGGAGACATTGATGAAGCAGCTGAAGATGTTTGTGAAGAGGAAGCTACCCTGAGGATCTCACACAGAGGTGACCCAGGACTGAGATGATGACCATCTTCCTTTGTGCCATGTTTGACCCCAAACACTGGAGATGTTACTCTGATTCCCATTAAGTTCAGTTTTGTTAAGCTCCTTTATATCAACAGAAGGCAACCACTGCCTTGATATCGGGGCCAGTCATTTTTATCTGAATGCTTGTGACAACCTCTTTTGTTCACATCAATAAGCCATGATATCGGAGCAGCAAGCGTTTTCTTCAAACAGGTGGTATTGAATATCAGGATTTCTCTCCTCAAGGGTGTTCGGGGAGCTAGATGACTGAACGTATTTGAAGACGAGGTAGATGCAAATTGATCTGTCAGAGAGTTCAGGGCTATGAAGAATTGGATATGAAAGAGGATTTGAGACGAAGAGCAGATCAGTCATGATCTTAAAGAAGGGCAAGGCAGGTTTGGGGGGTGAACAACATGCCCCTGTTTCTGATGTTCTCCCATTCTGTTATTGGAAAGTTAGTGGATGTTATTTTCATGAATGTTCTCTTATTGAATGTTGCAGACAGGGTGACCAGAGGATTTTGTGAGCCATCTCTGGGTGAGGTATGGGGGCTGTATTCACACTGAATCTGGGTGTACAACATGACCAACAAATGAAGCACAAGTTGCAGAGAAGGGAAGCTGTGTGAAGAGAGATGAGGGGCCTCTTTCGCACCCAGCCGGGGTTTTCCAATTACATTTCCCAATTCACTTCAAACCGTGTGGGACATTACTGAGGGGCTGAATGGTCTCCTGTGTTTCTGTGCAATAGGTTATAGGAGTAAGTAGCCTCCAACTGCTCCTGACTAGCAGGTTTGAGGGGCTAAATGGAACACAGGAACATGGGACTGAGGAGCAGGAGTGGGTCATTAGATACTTTGAGTCTTCTCCACCAGGCACTAAAATTGTAGCTGATCAGGTTGTGGTCTCAGCCCCACTTTCCTGTCTGCGTCCCATTTTGCACTTCTTTGTCAAATATTTAACTAACGCAGCTTTCAATCAATGTGAACATAGAGACAAGATAAACTTCCACTGAAGAGAATTCCGACTTGAAAGGTCCTTTCAGAATTATTCGTCATCCCTCTTATAGAATCAGAGAGTCATGCAGAATGGAAACAGACCCATTAGTCCAATCTGTTCACTCCGATCAGATATCAAATCTGATCTCGTCCCATTTGCCAGCATTTGGCCAACATTCCTCCTGTGATTGTACCCGCCTTCACCGCTTCTTCTGACTGCACTTTCTGTACACACACCACTCTCTGTGTGAAATATTTACCTTCACGTCCCTTCTAAATCATTCGTCCTCTCCCCTTCAACCTATGCCGTCTTGTTCTGGACTCCCCTATCCTTGGGAGCAGAACATGGCTGTTCAGAATATCCATGCCCCTGATGATTTTATAAACCTCTATCATGCTGCCTCTCAACCTCTGACACTCCAGGGGGAAACACCTCAACGTAATCAGCCTCTCCCTATAGCTCAAGCCTCCAGTCCTGGAACATACGTGTAAGACATTTTTGCAGAAAACCGAGTTGTACACAGTATTCTTAAAGTGGCCTTACCAACATCCTGTACAGATGCACCCTACCACCACAACTCCGATACTCAATGCTCTGACTGATTAAGGCAAATGTGCCAAATGTGATCTGCACCACTCTGTCTACCTGCGACTCACTGCTACAGGTAATCATGTACGTAAACATCAGTAGGTTAACATGATGGTAGTGCCAGCAGATAGGAGGATCAGTGATACATTGATCATTATTGAGATTAGATTGTGTTGGGAATATGAGCTTAACATGTCAGGAAGGGAAATCAAATCAATGGGTTCAGGCTGGTTAATATACAGAATAACAGATAGCCCGGAGTGAGTTACAGACTGGAATCTAATCGGGGGGTTCAGGTGGTTAATATCCAGAATACCAGATACCCAGAAGTGAGTTACAATCTGGAATCTAATCAAGGGGTTCAGGGTGCTTTATATACGAATAACAGATACCCCGAGTGAGTTACAGCCTGGAACCTAATCGAGGGGTTCATGGTGATTTATATACAGAATAACAGGTAGCCCGCATTAAGTTAAAGCCTGGAATCTAATTGCATGGTTCAGGGTGGTTTATTATAGAATAACAGATAGCCTGGAGTGTGTTGCAGATTGGAAACTAATCGGGGGATTTAAGATGGTTTATGTACAGAATAACAGATACCCTGGAGTTAGTTACAGCCTGGAATCTAATCGAGGGGTCCAGGGAGTTTTAGATACAGAATAACAGATAGCCAGGAGGGAGTTACAGCCTGGAATCTAATCGAGGGATATGTTAACCTTTTTATGTGCAATAACTTGTAACTGGGAGTGAGTCACAAAGTGTACTATTGGCCAAGTGGTTTCAAATCTTGACTCACATAAACTGACTGCAGTCACAAACTACACAACTTTACTGACTCCCAACTTTCCTTGTTTGAGGACTATACTCCTCTGTTTTCCCCTTTCACTGAAATTATTAATATACCTTTTATACTGCACTGTCATTCTGGTGAAAGTGCTGCCTATTTCTCACTGTCTCATTTATCTTCAATCCTGTTGAAAGATACTTAAACCAACAGATGCACAAAGTTCCGGAAAGAGCTTTGTTCAATTGCATTATTTTCTGTTATTTGTAGACAACACACAATTTGAACCCACAGAAGGTCAGTGTGGGATTTGAGAAACCCTTCAATTTGGGATAACGCGTCGCCAGACAAAATTCTGATCCAACGCTGCAAAACTATAATTCAGTGGCTGAGCTCTATCAGGTTTTGTATAATATGTTTCTCTCATATATTAGGAGCTTGGAAAGTAAGGCAGACCTTACTAAAATGTCACATTGTCTCTCCGCATTCACTGTAAACAAGTTCTGGAAATTGCATTTTAAGCACCTTCAAAGAGCTCTCTCCATTTCCTATCTCTGCTAGCATCAATGAATGGAAATGGCTTTTGACACATTGCCCCCTCTCCCTTGCTGAAAGTATTCTTGACACAAATCAGTCAGGAAGACATTTTAGATTTGTCCACAGCCACCATTTTATATCAGCAAAACGATGACATTGAGTTTATAAATAAGGAAAAGCAAGAAAGACTGGCAACATCAATACAGTTTGAAAATATATAAAATATTGAACATGCACACAGAATCACAGACACATAGAATCACACACACACAGATACAGACACCTTCCAGGAGCTGTCTCCATTTCTTATCTTGCAAGAGAATTCATGTTATGGTGATGCATTCATGCAGGACAGAAAACAGCATTGGAGACTTTCCCCATTGTGACAGAAATTCAGCCCCAATCTGAAACTTGAAGATATGTAACAGGACAGAAATGAACCAGCAGCTTTCTGTGTTCCTGCTCCCAATGTAACATTTGACCATTTAGTTTATCTTGTCTTCTGTCTAACATCCAACAAGGATCACTTCACAGATCCAATAACAGATCCCCAGGAATGAGTTCCAGACTGGAATCTAATAGAGGGGTTTAGGGTTTACATACAGCATAAGAGATACCCAGGAGTGAGGGACAGAGTGGAATCTAATCGAGAGGTTTGAGGTGCTTTACATACAGAATAACAGATAACAAGTAGTGAGTCACAAAACCGCGGAGTCATACAGTCATAGAGATGTACAGCATGGAAATAGTCCCTTTGGTCCAACCCGTCTATGCCGACCAGATATCCTAACCTACTCTCGACTCTTTTTCAAACACTTGGCCCATCTCCCTCCAAATCTTCCCATTCCTATACCCATCGAGCTGCATTTTAAATGCTGCAATTGTACCAGCTCCCACCACTTCCTCTGACAGTTTATTCCATTCATGTACCACCCTCTGAGTGAACAAGTTGCCCCTTAGGTCTCTTTCATATTACCTCTCACACTAAACCTATGCCCTCTAGTTCTGGACTCCCCTACACCGAGGAAAAGGCTTTGTCTAGTTATCCTATCCATGCCCGTCATGATTTTATAAAACTCAATAAGGTCACCCCTCAGCCTCTGATGCTCCAGGGAAAACAGCCCCAGCCTAATCAGCCTCTCCCTGTAGCTCAAATCCTCTAACCCGGGCAACCTCCTTGTAAATCTTTTGTGAACCCTTCCAAGTTTCACAACATCCTTCCGATAGGAAGGAGGCCAGAACTGCACGCCATATTCCAACAGTGGCCTAACCCATGTCCAGTCCAGCCACAACATGACCTCTCAATGCCGATACTCTGACCAATAAAGGAAAACATACAAAACGCTGCCTTCATTATCTTATCCACCTGCCACTCTACTCTCACGGAACTACGAACCTGCAGTTCAAAGTCTCTTTATTCAGCAACTCTCTCTCGGACCTGACCATTAAGTGTATAAATCCTGCTCAAATTTGCTTTCCCAAAATGCAGCTCCTCGTGTTTATCGAAGTGGAATAGAATTGAAGGTTTTGGGTTGTTTTTGAAACATGTCAGTCACACATACATGGAAGTGAGTTACACGTTGGAATCTAATCGAGAGGGTTCCGGGTGATTCATACAATCCCGACCGTGGGGAAACAAGCCCTTCAGCCCAACAAGACCACACTGACCCACAGAAGAATAACCCATCCAGATCCATTTCCCCACATTTACCCCTGGCTAATGCAACTCACCTACACATCCCTGAATACCAATTTGAACAGGGTTTGGATTGAATGATTAATATACAAACTAACAGATACCCAGGAGTGTGATACAGACTGGAATCTAATCAAACGATTGAAGTGGCTAATGTACAGAGCCCCTTAAAATTGGAAGTCAGTTACAGATTGGAATTTTATCAAGGGGATTCGGGATGATTTTGTGCACAATAACAGATACCCCAGAGTGTGTTACAGACTGGAATCTAATCGAGGGATTCAGTGTGGTTTATATGCAGAATAACAGGTAGCCCGGAGTGAGTTATAGAGTTACAGAATCATCGAGAGGTACAGGATGGAAACAGACCCTTCGGTCCAACCTGTCAATGCTGACCAGATATCCTAACCCAATCTAGTTCCACCTGCCAGCACCGAGCCCATATCCCTCCAAACCGTTCCTATTCATATACTCATCCAAATTCCTCTCAAAAGTTGCAATTGTACCAGCCTCCACCACTTCCTCTGGCAGCTCACTCTATACACGTACCACCTTCTGCGTGAAAAAGTTGTCCCTTAGTCTCTTTCATATCTTTCCCCTCTCAAACTAAACCTATGCCCTCTAGTTCTGGACTCCCTCATCCCAGGGTAAACGTCGATAAGGTCACTCCTCAGCGTCCAACACTCCCGGGAAAACAGTCCCAGACTGTTCAGCCTCTCCCTGTAGCTCAAATCCTTCAACCCTGGCAACATCCTTGTAAATCTTTTCTGAACCCTTTCAAGTTTCACAACATCTTTCCGATAGGCAGGAGACCAGAATTGCATGCAATATTCCAAAAGTGACCTAACCAATGTCCTGTAAAGCCACAACATGACCTCCCAACTCCTGTACTCGGTACTCTGACCAATAAACGAAAGCATACCAAACGCCTTCTTCACGATCTTATCTACCCACGACTCCACTCTCAAGGAACTATGAACCTGCGCTCCAAGGTCTCTTTGTGCAGCTACACACCCTAGGACCTTACCATTAAATGTAGAAGTCCTGCTAAGATTTGCTTTCCCAAAATGCAGCACCTCGCATTTATCTGAATTGAACTCCATCTGTCACTTCTCAGCCCATTGGCCCATCTGGTCCAGATCCTGTTGTAATCTGAGGAAACCCTCTTCGCTGTCCACTACACCTGCAATTTTGGTGTCATCTCCAAACTTACTAACTGTACCTCTTATGCTCGCATCCAAATCATTTATATATATGACAAAAAGTAGAGGGCCCAACACTGATCCTTGTGGCACTCCACTGGTCACAGGCCTCCAGTCTGAAAAACAACTCTCCACCACCACCCTCTGTCTTCTACCTTTGAGTCAGTTCTGTATCGAAATGGCTACTTCTCCCTGTATTCCATGAGATCTAACCTTGCTAATCAGTCTCCCATGGGGAACCTTGTCGAATGCCTTACTGAAATTCATATGGATCACATCTACTGCACTGCCCTCATCAATCTTCTTTGTTACTTGTTCAAAACATTCAATCAAGTTTGTGAGACATGATTTCCCACGCACAAAGCCATCTTTACTATCCCGAATCAGTCCTTGCCTTTCCAACTTCATGTACATCCTGTCCCTATAGTTTATATGCCTAAATTCACTCTCCCCATGTTATTGTGCAGTCGGCGTGTGAACCCTGTACTGAACGTCAGGTTGCTCACAATCCCCAACAGCAGCCACATTACCTTCCATCTGAAACAGGTAGCCATTCCCATCAGCTTCCTCCCTACACAGAGAACACCAGGCTGTCTTCGTGGAGATGAAAGATGCCTTCTTGAGACTTCACACAAGACATATGGCTTCCCTCCTCACCACTAGAAAACCATGTTAAAGTCCCACATGTTTAACATGAGCAACGGAGCCACGAGGATCAACGTGGAACAGTCTGTCTGTGCAGCCTCTGCCCCACTTGTTCATCATGTTAGAGCATCATTTAGGAAACACTTAAGACTGCCAATGCTGGAGATCAGAGTAGAGAGTCGATTGCTGGAAACGCACAGCGGGTCAGACAGCATCCTGAAGCAGGAGAATCGACGTATTGGGCATAAGCCATTCATCAGGAATCAGCTTCAATTACCTCATTCTGCCCCCGTGTAAGTGCATTGAGGTGAGAATGGCCTCCTGCTGTTCCTGTATAAGTGACTCAAGGGACTGACTGGCTTCTTCCTTGTCCAATTGGGCAGGGTTATCCCTGGTTTCTGTTTGACAGCTCGATGTCGTGACAAGTGTGACAATGCAGCAGCTTTAAGAGGTTATTTTGTCCGGGTTTCTTTTAAGAGAGATTGAACGATTGTTACCAAGCTGATTAGTTAAGACCACTTGAGTAACAGCTAGGGAGGCCTTGGGTTTATTTTAATGCAGCCTGAATGGGTGTGGCCAGCTCTCACAGATTAGGATCTCTGGGTTTTGGTTTCTCAGTAACATCAGAAACTATGGGGTCTCCACAGAGTTGGAAGCTTCAGGGAATGTCTCCTGGCTGCTACTCTCTCTGAATTTTCTCTTGATGCTGTTTATAATTCCTGGATTGTAGAAATGTTTGTGACATTCTGTGTCTGAATATTTATTTTTGCCAAGGGCTGTGTTTATGGGATTTCCCTATATTGGAACAGTTCAGTAGTAATAGTTCCTAGATCTAATATTCTGTTAAGCTGTCCAATACAATTACGTTATTTAAATTCCTCTTTCTGTGGTATTATTTCTTCTTTCGTGTTGAAATGGATGGTATTTTGCTTCACACTGAGTAGTTTGACCAGTCACATTGCATCTGGAACAGAAACTTTACATTTCCTTTAAAATAAGAAAATATTCGAGTCGAGGCTATTGCCGTCAAATATTTTCGAGGGGCTCTGGTGTGGTCCATCACACTAGACTCCTTCTCTTCCTGAGTAATAGGCTGGAGGCACTGAATGGGTCCATCCCTGTTCTTCTCCAATAATGTCAATGGACTGAATGGCTTCCTCATATTTATGTGAAACCAGCCTGAGGTGCTGAATGAACTCTTGTTTTACTGTGGCAATGCGCAGTGTCAGGCAGTGCTGTTACATGAATGTTACTGATACTTTAACAGAACAAACCTTAATGGAGCCTGGGTCTTGCTGCACATGGACACAGACCGGTTCAGGAGCTGACGGGGGACAAAACGTTCTGAACATTGTGGAATCGTCAGTGACCATCCCCACTTCTCTTCTTATGGTGGGGAGGGTGGGGGCGGGGAGACATTGATGAAGCAGCTGAAGCTGTTTGTGAAGATGAAGCTACCCTGAGGATCTCCCACAGAGGTGACCCAGGACTGAGATGATGACCATCTTCCTTTGTGCCATGTTTGACCCCAAACACTGGAGAGTTTACTCTGATTTCCATTAAGTCCAGTTTTGTTAAACTCCTATATGTCAACAGAAAGCAACCACTGCCTTGATATCGGGGCCAGTCATTTTTATCTGAACCCCTTTCTCAACCTCTTTTGTTCACATCAATAAGCCATGATATAGGAGCAGCAAGTGTTTTCTTCAAACAGGTGGTATTGAATGTCAGGATTTCTCTTCTCAAGAGTGTTCGGAGAGCTGGATGACTGAAAGTATTTGAAGAAGAGGTAGATGGATATTGACCTGAAAGAGAGATGAGGGCGATGAAGAATTGGGTATGAAAGAGGATTTGAGGCCAGGAGCAGATCAGCCATGATCTTAGTGAAGGGCAAGGTAGGTTTGGGGAGTGAACGACATGCCCCTGTTTCTGATGTTCTTACATTCTGTTATTGGAAAGTTAGTGGGTGTTATTTTTGTTCTGGTATTGCATATTGCAGTCAGGGAGACCAGATGATTTTGTGAGCCATCTCTGGGTGAGGTATGTGGGCTATATTCACAGTGAATCTGGGTCTACAACATGACCAACAAATGGAGCACAAGCTGCAGATAGGGGAAGCTTTCTAAAGAGAGATGAGGGGCCTCTTTCATACCCAGCCTGGATTTTCCAATTACATTTCTCAAATCATCTCAAACCGTGTGGGACAGTACTGAGGGACTGAGTGGTCGCCTGTGTTTCTGTGCAACAGATTATAGGAGTAAGTAGCCTCCAACTATTCCTGTATAACAGGTTTGAGAGGCTGAATGGAACACAGGAACATGGGACTGAGGAGCAGGAGTGGGTCATTAGATACTTTGAGCCTCCTCCACCAGGCACTAAAATTGTAACTGATCAGGTTGTGGTCTCAGCCCCACTTTCCTGTCTGCGTCCCATTGTGCATGACTCACTTCCTTGTCAAATATTTAACTAACGCAGCTTTCAATCAATGTGAACATAGAGACACGATAACCTTCCGCTGAAGAGAATTCCGACGAAAGGTCCTTTCAGAATTATTCGTCATGCCTCTTATAGAATCAGAGAGTCATGCAGAACGGAAACAGACCCATTAATCCAATCTGTTCACTCCGACCAGATATCAAATCTGATCTCGTCCCATTTGCCAGCATTTGGTAAATATCCCTCCTCTTTCACATACTTTTTAAATGTGCGATTGTAACCGCCTTCACCACTTCCTCAGACAGCACTTTCTGTACACACACCACTCTCTGTGTGAAACATTTATCTTCAGGTCTCTTCTAAACCATTCGCCCTCTCCCCTTCAACCTATGCCCACTTTGTTCTGGACACCCCTACCCTGGAGAGCAGAACGTGGCTGTTCAGAATATCCATGTCCCTGATGGTATTATACACCTCTATAATGTCACCCCTCAACCTCTGACACTCCAGGGAGAAACACCTCAACCTAACCAGCCTCTCCCTAAAGCTCAAACCTCTAGTCGTGGGACATCCATGTCAGTCATTTCTGCAGAAAACCGAGTTGTACGCAGTATTCTTAAAGTGGCCTCACCAACGTCCTGTACAGATACAACATACCACCACAACCCCTATACTCAATGCTCTGACTGATTAAGGCAAATGTGCCAAATGTGTTCTGCACCACACTGTCTACCTGCGACTCCACTTTCAAGGAACAATGTCCCTGCAGTCCTCAGTCCTTTTGTTCCACAACACGCCCCAGGACCTGACCATGAAGTATATAATGTCTGCCCTGATTTGCATTCCCAAAATGCAAAGCTTCATATTTATCTAAATTAAACTTCATCTGTTACTCCTTGTCCCTTTGTCCCATCTAATTGCGGTCTTGTTGTACTCTGAGATAATCTGCTACACCACCTTTCTGATGTCATCTGTAACCTTACTAACTATGGCCCAATATTCACATCTAAATCCTTTACATAAATGATGAAATGCAGTGAACTCAGTACTGATTCTTACAGCACACTGCTGCTCACAAGCCTCCAGGGTGAAAAATATCCCTCTTCCTTCAAGCCATTTGTGACCAGCTTCCTCTGTGTCTCATGTGACTGAAACTTACTAATCTGTCTACGAATCAGAATGAAATACTAGTTATGAAGAGGGGCTGAGTATGTTAGGTTTATTTTCACTCGATAAAAGGAGATTGAGGGGGAACCTTATTGAGATTTACAAAATCATGAAGGGTATAGCCAGGGTGGATAGAGACAAGCTTTTTCCCAGGATGAAGGATTCAATAACGAGAGGTCATGCTTTCAAAGTAAGAGGTGGGATGTTTAAGGGGGATACACGCGGTAAGTACTTCACACAGAGGGTGGTGGGCGTTTGGAACGCGTTGCCAGCAGAGGTGGAAGAGGCAGACACGGTAGATTCATTTAAGATACGTTTGGACAGATGCATGAGTAGGTGGGGAGCAGAGGGATACAGATGCTTAGGAATTGGCCGACAGACTTAGACAGTACATTTGGATCGGCTCAGGTTTGGAGGGCGTAGGCCCTGTTCCTGGGCTGTAAATTTTCTTTGCTCTTTGTTCTTTAAATGAACATCTTGCTGAAGTCCATATAGACAACGTCTACCAAATTTCCTTCATCAATCGTCGTTGTCACCTCTTCAAAAAACTCAACCAAATTAATGAGACATGATTTCCCATGCAGAAAGCCATGTTGTCTACTCCGATCAGCCCTTGCCTTCCAAAATGTATGTAAATCGTGTCCCTCAGAATCCCCTCCAACAACTTACCCACCACTGACATCAGGCTCACCAGTCTATAGTTCCCCGACTTTTTTGGGTCACTGCTTCCTTTTCTAGTCCCACTCCTCCACTGCTCACAACAAATGTTAAATGTAACCAGGTTGGTGATATGGCCGAAGATATTTGTCTCAGACTGGGTCAGGGTCAGTTTTAGGAATAAGTCAGGCTAGTTTCTTTAATCTGCTAAAACAACACGTTTATGATCCAGAGCAATGTTACTCAAACTATGATGGAAAGATGAATGGCAAACTGTTTGGGTTTCGCAATTATATAATCAATATTTCCCTTTCTAAAAATGCTGACACACACACACAAATCTCTGCAAATTTAACTTGAAATAACATGGTCCAAATATTATTGGAACTCAGGACAAAGGAAAATTTGTGAGATTGTCCAAAACCTTATTCTGCTTCTGAAGATATTGTACTCACACAAGCTGCTAGCAATGGGATTTCATCCTGGGAGAGTTGGGATTTGGCTGAATTCCCTTTGCTTTAGGCAGTGAGTAGATTCCAGTGAATTCTGGTTAGGGATCTTCCAAAGGTTGGCACGGTGGTTAGCACTGCTGCCTCACAGCACCAGGGACTTGGGTTCGATTCCAGCCTTGGGTGACTGTCTGTGTGGAGTTTGCACATTCTCCCCTTGTCTGTGTGAGCTTCTAATTGGTGATCCAGTTTCCTACCACAAACTGTGTAGGCCCGGTGGATTGGTCATGCTAAATTGTCTGTAGTGTTCAGAGATAGTCAGGGGTAAATATAGAGATATGGGTTGGGAAGGTTGGTATGGACTTGTTGGGTCGAAGGGCCTGTGTCAACACTGCAGGGATTCCATAAAAATAAGAATGGTAACGATGACTGTAGAGGTTTTTTTTTTTAGCTCGCACACATTGCTGTGATGAGGAATAATGGAGGAGAGAGAGTGCGATAGGCCATTCCTTCTCAGGCAGATTACATTTTCTCTCTCTCTGAGTTGAATCACACAGTAATGTCATCCTCTCCCAAACTGGACCATGTGAGGTCTCCTTGTACATTGTCCAAACTATGCCTCCATCACATTCCCTGTTCCATGAAGGTGCATCATTGCTGCTGTCATACACAGTGCCATACCTTTCTCAGAAAATGGTCTCGGCCGATTTGAAGATATTTTTATATGTCCCTGCATCATTAAAAAATAAAAAAAAATAATTTATTCAGAATACCTGTGTTAAATTGAATGCATTTTTAAAAGAAATATAGAAATTGCTGGAAACGTTTGCCAGGTCTCTCAGTACCCAGATGCAGTAGTTGTACCAGCCTCCACCACTTCCTCTGGCAGCTCATTCCATACGCACACCACCCTCTGTGTGAAATGGTGCCCTTTAGGCCACCTCAAAACCTTTCCCCTCTCACTTTCCACCAATGCCCTATAGTTTTGAACGCCCCTAACCTGGGGAAAAACCCCTCACTACTCACCCTATCCATGACCATTCTGATTTTATAAACCTTTACTGCTGCAAAATGTGACTCCAATCAACACGAATGGCTGTACTTTCAGTCATCCTGGGCCTAAATTCTGAAATTCAATACTGACACCTCTTCCTTCTCTATCAGGTCACAATTCTAAATCCATTTTAATCAGTTTGTTCAGATGTATCCTGAGATACTTCTGTGGGCTTTACGCCTTGACCTTTGTGCCCAGAGGCAGGGACACTAGCATCACTCAGCAATACCCATAATGCTGTAACATTATTCTCCTGTGTGTTTGTTCATCAGCCTATTCTGACATGCTGTGACATACCTCTGCAACAGGCAGGACTTGAATCCAGGCCTTCTAGCCCAGAGCTAGGAACACTGCCACACAAGTTCAGGAATTGGAATCAAATCCAGGGCTCTGGCTCAGAGACAGGGACACTACCCACCACACTACCATACCCAGATTTTGGGTCATATTTTAGTGCCCACTTTCAGCTTGATGTGGATTTATTATACTCAGGTTCCCATTACTGAATTACAAACAACACTTTGTATTGTTAAACAAATGCAAGATATTTGTCTCAACTGTAGGATATTGAGTATATTTTCTATGCTATCGAAATTAACGATAAACATCTTTAAGTGCTATTATGTGTAGTCTGCAATATTAAGGAAAGAAATCCTGCAGACACACGCTGCCCAAATAAGGGTCTCAAACAGATATTTATTACTGAACACCAGAGACGAGGGAAGAGCTTAATTTCTGGCCCCAAAACACCGATCACTCTTCCCAACTCTCACGTGCAACTCCCCTTTTCCTAAAATCATGGAATGACACCAGGCCGGTGATTACTGTCCAGGCTCTCCTCCCCACTGACTGTGTCAGCAATCTGTCCCTCCTCCCCCTAACCACACAAGGCAACCCAAGCTCAGGGTCTTCGTGAAAATCAAGGCCGGAGTGTGTAGGCTTCCTGGAGAGGGATGGGCTTTTTAAAATTGAAGGGGGAGGGGCAGGTGGCAGTAATATCACACACTGGGCTGAGGGGAGGCTGACGGAGTTTAGTTTGGATTAATGCGAGGTATTGGATTTGGTAAATCAACCAACAGCAGGACCTATACAATTAAAAGCAGGGCCTTTGGCAGTGCTGTAGTACAGAAACCTCGGCCGTCAGGTTTAATTCTTTAAAATTTGCATCTCATATAGATAGTGTGGTTCAGAAGGTGTTTAACACACATGTCTTCATCGGACAGACCTTTGAGTATCGGAATTGGGATGTCATGTTGAGGTTGTACATGACATTGGTGAGACCTCTGTGTCCAGCCTGGTCATCCTGCCCGCTTATTCCATCGGCACACCACCCTCTGAGTGAAAAAGCTGCCCCTTCGGTTACTTTTAAATGTTTCCCGTCTCACCTTAAGCCTATGTCCTCTAGTTTTGGACTCCCCGTACCCTTAGAAAATACCTTGACTATTCACTTTGATATTACTGACGTTGATATTATTAAGCTGGAGAGGATTGAGAAGAGATTAATTTGGATGTTGCTGGGAAAGGAGGGTTTGAGCTATAAGGAGAGGCTGGATAGGCTGGGACTTTTTTCATTGAAGAATATGAGATTAAGCAGTAAATTTGAGAGGTTTATAAAATAATGAGAGTTACAGAGATGCTGAAGGGCTGATGTCTTTTCTCTAGAGTTGGGGATTCAAAACTGAGGGATTTTTAAGGTGCGAGGAAAAAGATTTACAAATGTCATGAGAGGCAATTATTTTAGACAGAAGCTGGCTTGTGTGTGGAATGAACTTCCAGAGGAAGTGGTGAAAGCAGGGACAGTTACAATGTTTAAAGGACATTTAGATCAGTACATGGATAAGACATCAGTTTGGATGGTGCTGTGAGCATCTGCCCTCTCCCTCCCCCTCTCTGAATGAATCCCTGTTCGTTTTCACCCTCTGCCAATGCCTGTGCAGTGGCGTGGGGAAGCCAGCACAGGGTGGCATTGCATCACTTTAAGCACCACAGAGACTGGCAGACCTGCCCCACACAGAGACACACAGAGACACACACGGGGATGGTTAGGACACGGCGTGAAGCTCATCTGGGAACTTAAATGAAACATTAAAAAATGCTTAATTCGCCTCGTAAACTGTTAAAATATGAGGGACAGAGAACTCCCAAATTCCACTGTTTAAATAAAAACATCAATTTATTTTTTCACTCTGAAAGTGAACATTTTACATGAACTATTCACAACTCTGGGACCCTCTTTCTCTGAACTGCTTATTACCCGACTCCATTCCCTCTCTCTTGAAGGTACAGTACACACTTTCAACTTCATCACATTATACACTGATGAATATCGATAAGTGGGACCTATCCGGATTTCTCTTGCTCTGTGGTTTGTCAATATTTCATTCGCTCCGTCTGGGGTGTGTCAGGACTTTTGTTGCTCCATTGACAGCATGTCATTATTAGACTCTGTCCATATGAATATATCAGCATTTCACTTGCTCACACTCGTGTATGTGGGGCAGGATTTCAGTTGTTTCATGGGGACTGTGATGCTATGACAATCTCAATGTTTGTAGATAAGACCAAACTGGAAGAATTGTAAAGTCTATGGAGGAGAGTGTGGAACTCTAACAGGACAATCACACGTTGGTGCAGTGTTCAGGTTTATTGCAGAAGGGGATCAGTGCAGAGCAGTTTGAGGTGATGCACATGGTAGGAAAGACAATGAAAGACAGTTTAAAACAGGCTATGCCATTATAAAGGGGGTGCAGGAGCAGAGGGCGCTGGGTGTATATGAGCACAGATTGTTGAAGATATCAGGACAAATGGGGAGAGCAGTAACTCTCACAGATTAGTTTCAATATCTGAGCTGTTTACATGGGGAGGTGTAGGAGGGAGTCTCCGTGCTCCCTTCCTGGGATGTGATGGTGACAATGTGTTGTGAGCCCACCCTCCTGCCCACCGAGACCGTGGGGATTCCATTTGTACCAGCTCAACACAAAAGGGAGATGGCATCAGGGCCATGGCTTCTAAGTTGTGCCGCGGGGAAACGGAGCTGCCAGTGGGTTTAAACTGAGAATTGTCCTTCACTGAACATTGCTCCTTACTCGGTCGGTGGGACGTGGATGTTTCAGAATCTCCACACGAGGCGTCCCGGTCCTCTCCAGCTCCTACCAGAGTCCTCCCCACATGGCGGGGGGAGGGGGGTGAGGGAACGGATATCGGGCACTCCACCATCCGGCTTGGCCCTTTCTGTCCTATTCCAGGCTGGTGGTAGTAACGATGTGTTGTGAGCCCACCATCCTGGAATGGGAAGGAGGGAGGGAGGGAGGGTGGGAGTGGGTGGCCCTGCTGTTAGTGTTAGTGTAGGTGGGTTAGGGTCATGGTGAGGTGTCCAGAGGGAGTCAGTCCACAGTGTTGTATCCATGCAGTGTTATTAGTGTGGGGGTGAAGTGGGGGGAGGGGGGGAGAGAGAGGGAGAGAGAGAGACAGAGACAGAGAGAGAGACAGAGAATGAGACAGAGAGAGAAGGTGCAGCATGCGACAGTGTGAGTGGTGGAGCATGAGTCTTGTTCGGGGGTCGGTGCTATAACAGATATACAGTGAGTGTGAGGGAGCAGAGAGAATACAGTGACCCTTATCCTGACAGAGCGGGAAGGTTATTGATGCTTGTCCTGTATTGCTGGACATTTCTTCAGACCGCAGATACTGCACTGAGTTGGGTGGGGAGCTCAGACCATACTCGGTGGTTCTGGTTGTGTCGTCCCCTCTGGGAAGAGAATGGTCCCCCTCTGTACTAGCCCATCCACCAGGTCCTCCGTGCCCCTGTTGAAAAACCGTGGTGTAATTGTCCCTTATCTGCCAGGGTCGGGGTAAACTGTGCAGGGCAGCTCCTAACGGAGAAAGCTCAATCGTGTGCCCAATGGCCTTTTAAAGATGACGTAAGTGTCAGGGATGACGGAATATCCAGGGGCATCTGGGTGATGGTTTGTACCTCCAGCCGTGAAGGACTCCATTTACAAGGCTGTGGAACAAATGCTCATCCAAAACTCTCCATCATCTGACCTCACACCAATATCCCTTTTTCCCATCTTTCCTGGAAGACAGGCTCATGTTACAAGATGTATTCAAAGTGTCTACATTTCAGCATTCTGCAACCTTGGAACACATCCTTCCATGAACTGTCTCTCAGTCTCCCCCTCTCTATCTAGACCCCAAACCCCTCCCATGTAGTGATATCTAAACTATTTCACCCGCCTGGTCTTTCTGGCAGTGATGTTCACACCCACAGCACACCCTTATCAGGGCAACAATGGGGATATGGAGCTGTAAATGGATGGGAGCTACACATCCTGTCACTTCCAGCCCGGTCTGCAAGTTTCCCCATACTGGGCAGGGATCTAACACAGTGTTACTGAGCAACGCACAGGGGTGGGGTACACAGTCCTACATGCTGGGAGGGTAACTGATCCTGGGTTACAGATCAATGCACTGGGGTGGTGTACACAGTCCTACATGCTGGGAGGGTAACTGCTCCTGGGTTACAGATCAATGCACTGGGGTGGTGTACACAGTCCTACATGCTGGGAGGGTAACTGCTCCTGGGTTACAGATCAATGCACTGGGGTGGTGTACACAGTCCTACATGCTGGGAATGTAACTTCTCCTGGTTTACAGATCAATGCACTGGGGTGGTATACACAGCTCTACATGCTGGGCGGGTAACTGCTACGGGTTTATAGATCAATGCACTGGGGTGGTGTGCACAGTGCGACATACTGGGAGGGTATATGCTCCTGGGTTACAGATCAATGCACTGGGGTGGGGTACACAGTCCTACATGCTGGGAGGGTAACTGCCCCTGCGTTACAGATCAATGCACTGGGGTGGTGTACACAGTCCTACATGCTGGGGGGGGGGCGGTAACTGCTCCTGGGTTACAGATCAATGCATGGGGTGGTGTACATAGCTCTATAATCTGGGAGGGTAACTGCTCCTGGGTTACAGATCAATGCACTGGGGTGGGGTACACAGTCCTACATGCTGGGAGGGTAACTGCTCCTGGTTTGCAAATTAATTCACGGGTGATCACTGCACAGATCGCTGTGCTTGGGCAGTCATTCTGGTTGAGGTTTATACATACTGCAATGATGTGGTCTGTGCAGCTCCCCATGGTGGATGGATATTTTTTACAGGTTCACACATTTGTGCCCTGCTGTGGTCTGCACAGCTCCCCGTGCTGGACAGATATCTAATCCAGGGTTATAGATCAATGCACGGCTGTGGTCTGAACAGGTCACCGTCCTGGACAGATATGTAGTCCGGGGTTATAGATCAATGCACTGCTGTGGTCTGCGCAGTGTTCCACTGTGGCCAGATTGCTAGGTTATATTGACCAGTGTAATGGATGAATTTGGACAGATTGCTGGGTTGTACTGAGCAGTACACTAGCCTGGTCTACACAGTGTTCCATGGTGAACAGATATCTCCTCTGGGTGTATGGTCTCAGGGCTGGTTCTGGGAGGTGGATTGAGAATGTGGTATATCTCACCATTTCAGCTGATCAGGCAATGCCTTTAATTCCCATTCCTGTGATTGGACCCTCCGTCTCTCACCCCATTAATGTTACAGTGTGTCTAGGTACAGTACATCATGTTGGTGGGTGGGTAGGGGGGAAAGGTCATGGACAGGTCAAGGGGTTCCCTGGAACGTTCTGTCCCCAACATTCTATAACTGACATTCCCCGGAACGTTCTGTCCCCGACATTCTATAACTGACATTCCCCGGAACGTTCTGTCCCCAACATTCTATAACTGACATTCCCTAGAACGTTCTGTCCCTGACATTTTATAACTGACATTCCCCGGAACGTTCTGTCCTCGACATTCTATAACCGACATTTCCCGGAACATTCTGTCCCCGACCTTCTATAACTGACATTCCCCGGAACGTTCTGTCCCTGAGTTTGTTTGTGAACGGCCGGACGTTAGTGAATTGAACAAACGATAAGATGCTGAGGGAAGAGATCCTGTTCCAGGGAGAAGGAGAGTCTGTTCCGAAGGCCCCTCAGGCAGTTAAAGGGGTGAATACGTTTTCCCTGCGTTTACATTTCTTCCCGACACAGGATCGACCACAATTTAGACCAAAATACAGGAATTCCCAAACTCCGTTTGTCTTCAGTAAACTGGGAGAGAAACCTTCAGGACAGCAACGTTTCCACGTATTAGGAACTGGGAAGGAGCGACCTGTGTCTGCTCTCGAGTGATCGAGTGTGTGGGAATGTTCTAGAATCCATCTGTCCTTATGGATGTGTCTCTGTGTTTTTGGGGAGGGAGGGTTTCTTGTGGTTTATGTCACATTTTTGTTAGTAATTCCGACCTTCCCATTTGTTAGTCCAGCTCCAATTATTTTAATAAATCCCTGAATACAGGGACACATTTGAAAATCTCACTGGGTCCCCAGTCAAACGGATCCCTTTGCCTCCAGGCTGATGGATAATGGGTTTGTTTTCCTTCCTCACAGTTAACGTAGTGACCATCTACGTCCTGCTTTATAAAGAGTGTGGATTGTCTCCATGTGTCAGACGTTACCTGGGGGCCATGGCAGCGGCGGATCTCCTGGTCATTATCCTCGACCTGATCCTGAGACACATTCCCATTGTTTATCGGGAACAGTTTTATTTCCTGTACTCCGTCCCCGTGTGTAATATCCATGCCGTCCTGCTTTATGCAGCCACTGACTGCTCTGTCTGGTTCACCGTCACTTTCACCTTTGATCGGTTTGTGGCCATTTGTTGCCAGAAGCTGAAAAGTAAATATTGCAGTGAGAAAACGGCGGCTGTGGTTCTGGGAGCAGTGACTGTGCTGAGCTGTTTAAAGAACATTTTCTGGTATTTTATGTTCATGGCTCGGTATCGGCTGGGGAACACCCCCTGGTTTTGTTATATAACAGTCGCTGTTCGATTCTCCAGTGTCTGGGTCACAATCGAGTTCCTCCACCACATTCTAACCCCGTGTGTCCCATTTCTCCTGATTCTGCTGCTCAATGGTCTCACCGTCAGACACATTTTAGTGACCAGCAGAGCCCGCAGGAGACTCCACGCTCACACCAATGGGGACGCTCAGTCTGACACTGAAATGACAAACCGAAAAAAATCCATCATTTTACTGTTTGTGATCTCGGCCAATTTCATCCTGTTATGGTCAACGTTAATGCTGTATTTTATATGGATACGGATGTCTGATATTGGGTATGGGTCTATGTATCTCCAGCGCTTTGTGCGGGAATTGGGCTTCATGCTGCAGCTCCTCAGTTGCTGCACAAACACCGCGATTTATGCCGTGACCCAGACTAAGTTCAGGCAGCAGCTGAAGAATGTGCTGAAATATCCCTTCACCCAAATCCATCCATCCATCAAATTCCCTCATTAATCACACCATCCGGGATTTTCTCATTTCAGTTCAGTGTTTCAGTGATGGAGCAGCCTGTCACTATGGTAACAGACTGAGGTAGCGCTGGTTTGTCCATCCCTATCCCACAGGGGTGTTACAGGGAAACATTTCAATGTTTCTCATAACCCAGGGGCCAGTGAGAAAAGGCACCATCCCACTGACTGTATCCATCACTGCCATTTGTAAACAATAAAAATATTGATTAAAGCGTGCCGAGCAGCAGAGTGACCGATGTTGTTGTGTGTCTTTGTGTTGGAGAAGCTGAGCTGGTGAGAGACCGACTCAGCCACAAGTTCTGGTCCTCAGGGAAGGGGAGGGCACCGCGCCCTGAGCTCAGGAGCTTGGTGTAACTCCCTTTGACCCCACACTCCAACCTGGCCTCCCCATTTCCTCTCCCCCATTTTCCCCCTCAATTCTCTCCCTCGCTCTCTCTTTCTGCACACTGTCTCTTTCTCACCACCTCTCCCTTTCACTCTCTCTCGTCCCCTCTCTGACACCCCAACAACCCCGGTTTCTCCACCTGCCTCCACTATTCTTTCTGCCTCACTCTCCCGCTCTCTCTCTCACACCCCCAACATGAATTTCTCCACCCGCCTCCATTCTTTTCTCTCTCCCACACCCTCACTCTCTCTCTCTCCTGCCGTCTCTGTCTCCCTCCCGCAATAACGTGTCTACACCATTTTCCCCAACTCCCACTTCCCACATCTCTCGATCATCGCACCCCCATGCCCCCACACGCAGCCTCACCACCAACCCACAGTCTCTGGGTCAGAGGGAGAGGGAAGGTCCAGGGAGACAGAGTGTGTCAGAGAGAGAGGAAGGGCAGGACAGCAGGGAGAGCGATTCAGTCAGAGAAACGGAGGGAGGTGGGGAGAGAAAGACCAAGGTAGGGGGATCGCGAGTGAGAGAAGATGGAGAGAGAGCAAAAGAGCAGGGAGAGACAGAGCGAGGGAGCGAGGGAAGGGAGAGATAAGGTGAGGGGGGAGAGAGAGAAATAGGGGAGGACATAATGAAGAAGGGTCAGAGAGAGAGGGGACAGAGAGAGGGGGAGATAGAGGGGGTCTGAGAGAGAGGGGGTCAGAGAGAGAGTGGGACAGAGAGAGAGGGGAACAGTGAGAGAGAAGGGGGCAGAGAGATGGCGACCGATTTTGGGTGACAGAGAGAGATGGGGACAGAGAGAGAGGGGGGACAGAGAGAGGAAGACAGAGAGAGGGGCACAGAGAGGGAGGGGGGTGAGAGGGGGACAGAGAGAGAGGGGGAGAGAGAGAGGAGGGCAGAGAGAGAGGGGACAGAGAGAGGTGGACAAAGGGAGGGGGGCAGAGAGAATGCGACAGAGAGAGGCAGAGAGAGGGAGGCGTGGTGGGGACAGAGAGAGGGTGGACTCAGGGGGGGACAGAGAGAGGTGGACCGAGGGAGGGGGACAGAGCGACGGTGACAGAGAGGGGGCAGAGAGAGGGCGACAGTGAGGGGGCAGAGAGAGGGCGACAGTGAGGGGGCAGAGAGAGGGCGACAGACAGGGGGTGCAGAGAAAGGGGGGACACAGAGAGAGGGGACAGAGAGACGGGTGACAGAGAGAGAGTGAAGGGGGGACAGAGAGAAGGGGACAGAGGGAGGGGGGACAGTATGACGGTGACAGAGAAGGGGCAGAGATAAGGCGACTCAGAGAGTGGGACAAAGAGAGGGGGCGACAGAGAGGGAGGACGGGGGAGCAGAGAGACGGTGACAGAGAGGGGGAGAGAGAGGGTGACAGAGAGGGGGCAGAGCAAGGGGGGACAAAGAGAGCGGAGACAGAGACGGGAGGAAAGAGAGGGGGTTGACAGAGAGAGGGGGGACAGAGAGAGGGCGAGAGAGAGAGGGGGACAGAGAGAGGGGGTCAGAGGGAGGGGGGACAGAGAGGCGGTGACAGAGAGGGGGCAGAGAGAGGGCGACAGAGAGAGGGGGCAGAGAAAGGGGACATAGAGAAAGGGGGGCAGAGAAAAGGGGGGACAGAGAGAGGCGGTTAGAGTGAGGGGGCAGAGAGAGATGGACAGAGAGAGAGGGGAGAGAGAGGGGACGGAGAGAGAAGGACAGAGAGAGGGGACAGGGGGGGACAGATAGATGTGGGACAGAGAGAGTGGGCAAAGAGAGGAGGGGACAGAGAGAGGGGAACAGAGAGAGGGGGGACAAGAGAGGGGGACAGGGAGAGGGTCAGAGATTGGGGGAGATAGAGAGGGACAGAGAGAGGGGGACAGAGATAGAAAGGGGGACAGCGAGAGGTGGACAGTGACAGAGGGGGCAGAGAGAGTGGGGGCAGAGAGAGGGGGACATGGAGAGGGGGACAGAGAGAGGGGGACAGAGAGAGAGGGCGACAGAGAGAGATGGGGCAGAGAGAGAGGGGCAGAGAGTGGAGGGACAGAGAGAGGAGGGCAGAGAGAGTGGACAGAGAGAGGCGGGACAGAGAGAGGGGGCAGAGAGTGGGGAAGATAGAGGGGGACAGAGAGAGGGGGCAAAGAGAGAGAGGGGGACCAAGAGAGGGGGACAGAGAGAGGGGGTACAGAGAGGGGCGGACATTGGGAGGGGGGACAGAGAGGCGCTGACAGAGAGTGGGCAGAGAGAGGGAGACAGAGAGAGGGGGACAGAGAAAGGGGACACAGAGAAAGGGGGCAGAGAAAAGTGGGAACAGAGAGAGGCGGTTAGAGAGAGGGAGACAGAGAGAGAGGGAAGAGAGAGAGCGCGGGAACCGAGAGACGTGGACAGAGAGAGGGGACAGAGGGGGGGGACAGAGAGAGGGGAACAGAGAGAGGTGGGACAGAGAGAGGAGCACAGAGAGAGGGGGACAGAGTGAGGGGGGACAGAGTGAGTGGGGAGAGAGAGAAGTGACAGATAGAGTAGGGACAGAGAGGGGGACAGAGAGTGGGGAAGATAGAGGGGAACAGAGAGAGGGGGACAGAGAGAGGAAGGGGGACAGAGAGAGGGGGACAGCGAGCGAGAGGACAGAGAGAGTCGGGGCAGAGAGTGCGGGACAGGGAGAGGGTGGACAGAGAGAGGGGACAGAGAGGGTGCACAGATAGAGGCGGGACAGAGAGAGGGTCAGAGATTGGGGAAGATAGAGAGGGACAGAGAGAGGGGGACAGAGAGAGGAGGGCAGAGAGAGAAAGGGGGACAGAGAGAGGGGGACAGAGCGAGAGGGCGACAGAGAGAGAGTGGGAAGAGAGAAAGGGGGCAGAGAGTGGGGGGACAGAGAGGGGGGGCAAAGAGAGTAGACAGAGAGAGGGGACAGAGAGTGGGGAAGATAGAGGGGCACAGAGAGAGGGGGATAAAGAGAGAGGGGGACCGGGAGAGGGGGACAGAGAGAGGGGGGCAGAGAGAGTGGGGGTCAGAGAGAGGGGGTCAGAGAGAGAGGGACAGAGAGAAAGGGGGCAGAGAGGGAGGGGTACAGAGGGGGGGCAGCGAGCGGGGGCGAGAGACGGGGGAAAGAGGGAGGGGGGCACAGAGAGAGGAGGACAGAGAGAGGGGTGAAAAAGAGAGGGGTGTACAGAGAGAGTGGGGCAGAGAGTGGAGGCAGAGAGTCGGGGGACACAGAGAGAGGGGACAGGGAGAGGGTGACAGAGAGAGGGGGGAAGAGAGTGGGGGACAGAGAGAGGGGGAGATAGAGGGGTACAAAGAGAGAGAGTGGGACAGAGAGAAGAAGACAGAGAGTGGGGACAGAGAGTGGGCGAGATAGAGGGGGTCAGAGAGAGGGGGCAGAGAAAGGGGGACAGAGAGACAGGCGGACACAGAGAGAGGGGGCAGAGAGAGGGCGACAGAGAGTGAGGGAGGTCAGAGCGAGGGGGTCAGTGTCAGGGGGACAGAGAAGAGGGGGAAGAGAGAGAGGGGACAGAAAGAGGGCGACAGAGAGAGAGGGGGGTCAGAGCGAGGGGGTCAGCGTGAGGGGGACAGAGAAGAGGGGGAAGAGAGAGAGGGGACAGAAAGAGGGGGCAGCGAGCAGGGGAGAGAGAGGGGGTGACAGAGGGAGGGGGGACAGAGAGAAGGGGACAGAGAGAGAGGGCGACAGAGAGAGAGTAGGCAGAGAGAGGGGGGCAGAGAGTGGGGGGACAGAGAGAGGAGGGCAGAGAGAGTGGACTGAGAGAGGCGGGTCAGAGAGAGGGGGCAGAGAGTGGGGGAGATAGAGGGGGACAGAGAGAGGGGGACCAAGAGAGGGGGACAGAGAGAGGGGGGACAGAGAGGGGCGGACATTGGGAGTGGGGACAGAGAGGCGCAGACAGAGAGTGGGCAGAGAGAGGGCGACAGAGAGAGGGGGACAGAGAAAAGGGACACAGAGAAAGGGGGGCAGAGAAAAGGGGGGACAGAGAGAGGTGGTTAGAGAGAGGGAGACAGAGAGAGAGGGAAGAGAGAGAGAGAGGGAACAGAAAGAGGTGGGACAGAGAGAGAGGCACAGAGAGAGGGGGACAGAGTGAGGGGGGACAGAGTGAGTGGGGCCCGAGAGAAGTGACAGATAGAGTAGGGACAGAGAGAGGGGACAGAGAGTGGGGGAGATAGAGGGGGACCGAGAGAGGGGGACAGAGAGAGGAGGACAGAGAGAGGAAGGGGGACAGAGAGAGGGGGACAGCGAGAGAGGGGACAGAGAGACTCGGGCAGAGAGTCGGGAGTCAGGGAGAGGGGGGACAGAGAGAGGGGACAGAGAGGGTGCACAGATAGAGGCGGGACAGAGAGAGGGTCAGAGAGTGGGGAAGATAGAGGGGGACAGAGAGAGGGGGACAGAGAGAGGAGGACAGAGAGAGAAAGGGGGACAGAGAGAGAGGGGCAGAGAGAGTGGGGGCAGAGAGAGGGCGAGAGAGCGAGAGGGCGACAGAGAGAGAGTGGGAAGAGAGAAAGGGGGCAGAGAGTGGGGGGACAGAGAGGGGGGGCAGAGAGAGTAGTCAGATAGAGGGGACAGAGAGTGGGGGAGATAGAGGGGGACAGAGAGAGGGGGACAAAGAGAGTGGGGGACCGTGAGAGGGGGACAGAGAGAGAGGGGCAGAGAGAGTGGGGGTCAGAGAGAGAGGGTCAGAGAGAGAGGGACAGAGAGAAAGGGGGCAGAGAGAGAGGGGTACGGGGGGCAGCGAGCGGGGGCGAGAAACGGGGGAAAGAAGGAGGTGGGCACAGAGAGAGGAGGACAGAGAGGGGGTGACAAAGAGAGGGGTGTACAGAGAGAGTGGGGCAGAGAGTGGGGGGCAGAGAGAGGGGCTACAGAGAGAGGAGGACAGAGAGAGGGGGACAGAGAGTCGAGGTCAGAGGGAGTGGGGAGAGAGCGTGGGGACAGAGAGAGGGATACAGAGTGGGGGAAAGAGAGGGAGTCAGAGAGAGGGGTCAGAGGGAGGGGGACAGAGAAAGGGGGACAGAGAGAGATGGAGAGAGAGTGGGGCACAGGGAGCGGGGGCAGAGAGTGGGTGAGATAGAGGGTGTCAGAAAGAGGAGGACTGAGAGAGGGGGACAGAGAGAGGTGGACAGAGAGAGTGGACAGAGAGAGGGGACAGAGAGTTGGGGAGAGAGAGGGGGACAGAGATAGGGGGGACAGAGAGGGGGCAGAGAGTGGGGTAGATAGAGGGGGTCAGAGAGAGGGGACAGAGAGAGGGGACAGAGAGAGGACAACAGAGAGAGTGGGGGGACAGATAGGGGGGACAGTGAGTGGAGGACAGAGAGAGAGGTGTACAGCGTCGGGGAGAGAGAGGCGCAGAGAGAGGGCTACAGAGAGAGCGGGACAGAGAGAGGGGGCAGAGAGAAGTGGTACAGAGAGAGGGGGGACAGAGAGAGAGGAACATAGAGTCGGGGTCAGAGAGAGTGGGGAGAGAGAGTGGGGACAGAGAGAGGGATACAGAGTGGGGGAAAGAGAGGGTGTCACAGAGAGGGGGTCAGAGGGAGGGGGACAGAGAAAGGGGGACAGAGAGTGGGGGACAAAGTGAGATGGACAGAAAGTGGGAGGCCGAGGGAGTGAGGGACAGAGAGAGGGATACAGAGTGGGGGAAAGAGAGGGTGTCAGAGAGAGGGGGTTAGAGAGAGACGGACAGAGAGAGGGGGACAGAGAGTGGGAGTGAGAGGGAGGGGGGTCAGAGAGAGTGGGACAGAGAGAGGGGGGCAGAGAGAGGGGGTGATAGAGAGGGGGACAGAGAGGGGTGTGACGGGGGGCAGAGAGAGGGTGGAAGAGAGGGAGGGGCAGAGGGAGAAGGGACAGAGAGAGGGGGACAGAGAGAGAGGGGGACAGAGAGATGGTGACAGAGAGGGGGCAGAGAGAGCGGGGACTGAGCGCGGGGGGGGGGAACAGAGAGAAGGGGCCAGAGAGCGGGGGGGTTAGAGAGACGGGAAGAGAGAAGGAGGGGGACAGATAGAGGGGCGACAGAGAGAGGGGGGGCAGAGAGAGGGGGGCAGAGGGAGGGGAGACTGAGAGACGGTGACAGAGACGGGACAGAGAGAGAGGGGGCACAGAGAGAGAGGGACAGTAGTGGGGGGGAAGAAAGAGGGGGACAGAGAGAGAGGGGGGACAGAGAGATGGGGACAGAGAGAGGGGGACAGAGGGAGGGGGGACAGAGAGACGGTGACAGAGAGGGCAACAGAGAGAGGGGAAAGAGAGTGGGAGAGAGAGGCGGGGCAGAGAGACAGGGAACAGAGTGACGGGGACAAAGAGAGGGGGAAAGAGAGATGGGGGATAGAGAGACGGGGACAGAGAGAGGGCGGGGGGACAGAGTGACGGGGACAGAGAGAGGGGGCAGAGAGAGGGCGACAGAGAGAGAGGGGCGAACAGAGAGTGGGGAGAGAGAGGGGGCAGAGAGAGGGGGAGCAGAGGGGGGAGAGACAGAGAGGGGGGGATAGAGAAAGGGGGACAGATGGAGGTGGGACAGAGAGAGGGGGACAGAGAGAGGGGGCACAGAGAGCGGGGGAGAGAGGGGGGGAACAGAGAGCGGGGGGGAGAGAGAGGGGGCAAAGAGGGGGGAACAGAGAGACAGGGGAACAGAAAGAGAGGGGACAGAGAGAGAGGGACAGAGAGAGGGGATCAGAGAGAGGGGGGACAGAGGTGGAGAACAGAGAGAGAGGGAACGAGAGAGACGGGAGGACAGAGAGAGGGACACGGAGGGGAGACAGAGATGGGGGAAACAGAGAGAGTGGGGACAGAGAGAGGGGGCACAGAGTGCGGGGCGGGACGGAGAGAGGGAGAGATAGAGGGGTCAGAGTGGGGGGAACAGAGAGAGGGGACAGATTGAGAGGGGACAGAGAGTGGGGATAGATAGACAGCGTCAGAGAGAGGGGGTCAGAGACAGGGGGATATGGAGGGGGTCATAGGGAGGGTGAACAGAGAGGGAGGTCAGAGAGAGGAGGACAGAGAGAGGGGGAAAGAGAGAGAGGTGGACAGAGAGAGATGGGGTCAGAGAGGTGGGGGACAGAGGGAGAGCAGGACAGAGAGAGAGGGGGACAGAGAGACTGGGACAAAGAGTGGGGGGCAGAGAAAGTGTGACAGAGAGTGCGGGACAGAGAGAGGGAGACAGAGAGGGGGAACAGAGAGTGGGGAAGATAGAGGGCTTCAGTGAGAGGCTGTCAGAGAGAGAGGGGGACACAGAGAGAGGGGGACAGAGAGGGGGGACAGAGAGTGGGGGACAGAGAGAGGGCGACAGAGCGAGGGGGGCAGAGAGCGGGTCAGAGACAGGGAGTCAGAGAGAGATGGGGACAGAGAGAGAGGGGGACAGATAGAGAGCAAAAAAAAGAGGGGGACAGAGAGAGCGGGACAGAGAAAGGGGGACAGAGCACGGGGGAGATAGAGGGGATGAGAGAGAGGGGGTCAGAAGAGAGGGGGACAGAGAGAGAGGGGGAGATAGAGGGGGTCAGTGGGAGGTGGGACAAAGAGTGGGGGACAGAGAGAGGGGTACAGAGTGGGGGAGAGAGAGGCTTACAGAGAGAGGGGGACAGAGAGAGGAGGCAGAGTTAGGGGGTACAGATAGAGAGGGACAGAGAGAGAGGGGCAGAGAGAGGGGGGACAGAGAGAGGGGGACAGAGAGTGGTGGAGATAGAGGGGGTCAGAAAGAGGGGGACAGAGAGAGGGGGACAGAGAGACGGGGTCAAAGGGAGTAGGGACAGTGAGTGGAGGACAGACAGGGAGAGGGAACAGAGAGTTGGACAGAGAGACAGGGACACAGAGAGAGGTGAATAGAGAGGGAGCAGAGAGGGGGCGACAGAGAGAGGGGGACAGAGAGAGGGGACAGAGTAAGATGGACAGTGAGTGGGGGGATGGAGAGAGTGGGGGACAGATGGGGGGCGGGATGGATGGAGAGGGCGAAGACAGAGAGGGGAGGGACAGAGGGGGGACAGGAACAGATGGGGACAGCGAGAGCACGGGTACAGAGAGACGGAGACAGAGAGAGGGGGGACAGAGAGGAGGCAGAGAGAGGGGACAGAGCGGGGACAGAAGGAGGGTGCCAGAGAGAGGTGTACAGAGTGGGGGAGAGAGAGGGAGTCAGAGAGAGGGGGACAGAGGGAGGGGGGGACAGAGAGTGAGGGGATGGAGAGAGTGGGGGACAGAGGGGGGGCGGGATGGATGGAGAGGGATAGGACAGAGAGGGGAGGGACAGAGGGGGGACAGTAAGAGATGGGGACAGCGAGAGCACGGGGACAGAGTGAGGGTGACAGAGAGAGGGGTACAGAGTGGGGGAGAGAGAGGGGGTCAGAGAGAGGGGGACAGAGAGAGGGGAACAGAGAGAGTGGGATAGAGAGACGGGGACAGAGAGAGGGGACAGAGAGAGGGGAGAAAGAGGGTGACAGAGAGAGGGGTACAGAGTGGGGGAGAGAGAGGGGGCAGAGACAGGGCGAAAGAGAGAGGGGGACAAAGAGAGGGAGGGACAGAGAGAGGCGGGTGGGAGAGACAGGGAGTCAGAGAGAGGGGGACAGAGAGAAGGGGGCAGAGAGAGAGGGGTCAGAGAGAGAGAGGGGGACAGAGAAAGAGGGGTTCAGAGAGAGAGGGGGACAGAGAGAGGGGGACAGACAGAGAGGTGGACAGAGAGAGCGGGGGAAAGAGAGAGGGGGTCAGAGAGAGAGAGGGGCAGAGGGGGGGCGGAGAGAGGGTACAGAGTGGGGGAGAGAGAGTGCGTCAGAGAGAGGGGGTCAGAGAGCGGGGGACAGACAAGCGGGACAGAGAGAGAGGGGGACAGAGAGAGTGGGGGACAGAGAGAGGGGGAAAGAGAGGGGGGCAGAGACGGGGGGACAGAGAGAGAGAGGGGGATAGAGAGAGGGGCACAGAGAGAGGAGGGGCTGAGAGAGGGGACAGAGGGAGGGGTGACAGAGAGACGGAGACAGAGAGGGCAACAGAGAGAGGGGGAAGAGAGCTGGTGAGAGAGAGGGGACAGAGAGACGGGGAACAGAGAGACGGGGACAAAGAGAGGGGGACAGAGAGGGGGGGACAGTGAGACAGGGACAGAGAGAGTCGAGAGAGAGAGGGGACAGAGAGATGGGGACAGAGAGAGCGGGCAGTGAGTGGGGGGATGGAGGGAGTGGAGGACAGAGTGGGGGGCGGGAGGAAAGGAGAGGGAGAGGACAGAGAGAGGAGGGACAGAGGGGGGCCAGTAAAAGATGGGGACAGGGAGAGCACGGGGACAGAGTGAAGGGAACTGAGAGAGGGGGAACAGAGAGACGTGGACAGAGAGAGTGGGACAGAGAGGGTGCAGAAAGAGGGTGACAGAGAGATGGGGACAGAGGGAGGGGGGACAGAGAGAGGGTTACAGAGTGGGGTAGAGAGAAGGAGTCAGAGAGAGAGGAACAGAGAGAGTGGGACAGAGATACGGGGACACAGAGATAGGTGACAGAGAGGGGGCAGAGAGAGGGAGGGACAGAGAGAGGCGGTTGGGACAGAGAGGGGCAGAGAGAGGCGGGTGGGAGAGAGAGGGGACATAGAGAGAGGGGGACAGAGAGGGGGGACACTGAGAGAGTGGGACAGAGAGGGGACAGAGAGAGGGCGACAGGGAGAGCGGGACAGAGAGAGGGGGACAGAGAGAGGGGACAGTGAGTGGGGGGATGGAGAGAGTGGGGGCAGAGGGGGGGCGGGATGGATGGAGAGGGAGAGGACAGAGAGGGGAGGGGCAGAGGGGGGGACAGTAAGAGATGGGGACATAGAGAGCACGGGGACAGAGTGAGGGAACGAGTGAGAGGGGAGGACAGAGATAGGGACAGAGAGGGGGGACAGAGAGAGGGAGAACAGTGGGGGGGGACAAAGAGGGTTGACAGAGAGAGAGGGGAACAGAGAGAGGGGGACAGAGAGAGAGGGGGCATAGAGAGCGGGGCGGGACGGAGAGAGGTGGAGATAGAGTGGGTCAGAGAGTGGGGGAACAGAGATGGGGGACAGAGAGAGGGTCAGAGAGTGGGGGTAGATAGACAGGGTCAGAGAGAGGTGGGTCAGAGACAGGGGGATATAGAGGGGATCAGAGGGAGGGTGAGCAGAGAGTGGGGGACAGAGAGAGGGTTACAGAGAGACGGGGACAGAGAGGGAGGGACAGAGGGAGAGCGGGACAGAGAGAGAGGGGGACAGAGAGAGAGAGGGGGACAGGGACGGGGAAAGAGAGTGGGGGACAGAAAGAGGGTGACAGAGAGTGCAGGACAGAGAGAGGGCGACAGAGAGGGGGACAGAGAGCGGTGGAGATAGAGGGCTTCAGTGAGAGGCGGTCAGAGAGAGAGGGGGACAGAGAGAGAGGGACAGAGAGGGGTGACAGAGAGTGGGGGACAGAGAGGGGGTGACAGAGCGAGGGGGACAGAGAGATGGTCAGAAGGAGGGAATCAGAGAGAGATGGGGACAGAGAGATGGGGACAGATAGAGGGCGACAAAGAGAGGGGGCCAGAGACAGGGGGACAGAGAGAGGGGGACAGAGCGCGGGGGAGATAGAGGGGATCAGAGAGAGGGGGTCAGAGAGAGGGGGACAGAGAGTGGGAGAGATAGAGGGAGTCAGAAAGAGGGGACAGAGAGAGGGGACCGAGAGACGGAGTCAGAGGGAGTTGTGACAGAGAGTGGAGGACAGAGAGCGAGAGGGAAAAGAGAGAGTGGGACAGAGAGACAGGGAGACAGAGAGAGGTGACAGAGAGGGGGCAGAGAGGGGCGACAGAGAGAGGGAGGGACAGAGAGGGGGACAGAGAGACGGGGCACAGAGAGATGTGACAGAGAGGGTGTCAGAGAGAGGGGGTCAGAGAGAGGGGGACAAAGAGAGGGGGACAGTGAGTGGGGGGATGGAGGGAGTGGAGGACAGAGTGGGGGGCGGGAGGAAAGGAGAGGGAGAGGACAGAGAGAGGAGGGACAGAGGAGGGACAGTAAAAGATGGGGACGGAGAGAGCACGGGGACAGAGTGAAGGGGACTGAGAGAGGGGGAACAGAGAGACGTGGACAGAGAGAGTGGGGACAGAGAGGGTGCAGAAAGAGGGTGACAGAGAGAGGGGGACAGAGGGAGGGGGGACAGAGAGAGGGTTACAGAGTGGGGTAGAGAGAAGGAGTAAGAGAGAAGAACAGAGAGAGTGGGACAGAGAGACGGGGACTCAGAGAGAGGTCACAGAGAGGGGGCAGAGAGAGGGGGACAGAGAGAGGGGGACAGAGAGAGGGAGGGACAGAGAGAGGCGGGTGGGACAGAGAGGGGCAGAGAGAGGCGGGTGGGAGAGAGAGGAGACATAGAGAGAGGGGGACAGAGAGGGGGGACACTGAGAGAGTGGGACAGAGAGGGGGCAGAGAGAGCGCAACAGAGAGAGCGGGACAGAGAGAGTGGGACAGAGAGAGAGGGGACACTTTGTGGGGGGATGGAGGGAGTGGGGGCAGAGGGGGGGCGGGATGGATGGAGAGGGAGAGGAGAGAGAGGGCAGGGGCAGAGGGGGGACAGTAAGAGATGGGGACAGAGAGAGCACGGGCACAGAGTGAGGGGACAGAGAGAGGGGGGACAGAGACGGGGACAGAGTGAGGGGACATAGAGGGGCAGAAAGAGGGTGACAGAGAGAGTGGAACAGAGAGGCGGGGACACAGAGAGAGGTGACAGAGAGATGGCAGAGAGAGGGCGACAGACAGGGGGGGACAGAGAGAGGGAGGGACAGAAAGAGGCGGGTGGGACAGAGAGGGGCAGAGAGAGGCGGGTGGGAGAGAGAGAGAGGGAGTCAGAGAGAGGGGGACAGAGAGAAGGGGACAGAGAGAGAGGGGGTCAGAGAGAGGGGGGGTCAGAGAGAGAGAGGGACAGAGAGAGGGGGACACAGGGGCGGCAGAGAGGGGGTAAAGAGTGTGGGAGAGAGAGTGCGTCAGAGAGAGGGGGTCAGAGAGCGGGGGACAGACAAGGGGTCAGAGAGAGAGGGGGACAGAGAGGGGGGTGAAAGAGAGAGGGTGAAAGAGAGGCGGGCAGAGAGGGGGGACAGAGAGAGAGTGGGACAGAAGGAGAAGCACAGAAGCAGGGCGGCCAGAGAAAGGGGGACAGAGAGAGGAGGGGCTGAGAGAGGGGACAGAGGGAGGGGTGACAGAGAGAGGGAGACAGAGAGGGCAACAGAGAGAGGGAGAAGAGAGCGGGGGAGAGAGAGGGGGCAGAGAGACGGGGAACAGAGAAACGGGGACAAAGAGAGGGGGACAGAGAGAGGGAGGGACAGAGGGGGGACAGAGAGTGGGGAGAGAGAGGGGGCAGAGAGAGAGTGAACAGGAATGGGGGGACAGAGGGAGGGGGATAGAGAAAGGGGGACAGATGGAGGGGGGACAGAGAGAGGGGGGACAGAGGGAGGGGGCCAGAGAGAGGGAACAGAGAGAGGGGGGACAGAGAGCGCAGGAGAGAGGGGGGCAGAGATAGGGGAACAGAGAGACTGGGGGACAGAGAGAGAAGGACAGAGAGAGGGTAGCAGAGGGAGGGATCAGAGAGAGAGGGAACGAGAGAGAGGGGAGGATAGAGATAGGGACAGAGAGGGGGGACAGAGAGAGGGGGATCTGTGGGGGAAAAAAGAGGGTTGACAGAGAGAGTGGGAACAGAGAGAGGGGTCCAGAGAGAGGGAGCACAGAGAGCGGGGCGGGACGGAGAGAGGTGGAGATAGAGGGGGTCAGAGAGTGGGGAACAGAGAGAGGTGGACAGAGAGAGGGTCAGAGAGTGGGGGGAGATAGACAGGGTCAGACGGAGGGGGGTCAGAGACAGGGGGATATAGAGGGGGTCAGAGGGAGGGTGAACAGAGTGTGGGGGACAGAGAGAAGGGTACAGAGAGACGGGGACAGACAGGGAGGGAAATCGGGACAGAGTGAGAGGGGGACAGAGAGAGAGAGGGGGACAGAGACGGCGAAAGGGAGTGGGGGACAGAGAGAGATGACAGAGAGTGCAGGCCAGAGAGTGGGCGACAGAGAGGGGGTACAGAGAGCGGGGGAGATAGAGTGCTTCAGTGAGAGGCGGTCAGAGAGAGACGGGGACAGAGAGAGAGGAACAGAGAGGGGTGATAGAGAGTGGGGGACAGAGAGAGGGCGACAGAGTGAGGGGGACAGAGAGCGGGTCAGAGAGAGGGAGTCAGCGAGAGATGGGGACAGAGAGAGAGAGGGACAGAGAGAGAGCGACAAAGAGAGGGGGCCAGAGAGAGGAGGACAGAGCGCGGGGGAGATAGAGGGGATCAGAGAGAGGGGGTCAGAGAGAGGGGGACAGAGTGAGTGAGGGGAGATAGAGGGGGTCAGTGGGAGGGGGCCAGAGAGTAGGGGAGAGAGAGAGGGATACAGAGAGTGGGGGAGATAGAGTGGATCAGAATGAGGGAACAGAGAGAAGGGACAGAGAGACGGGGTCAGAGAGATAGGGGGAC